>NW_026652279.1:3700005-3792583 GCF_009828535.3 Hylobates moloch
CTCGGGAGGCTGAGGCAGGAGAATCACTTGAACCTGGGAGGCTGAGGTTGTAGTGAGTGGAGATCACACCACTGCACTCCAGCCTGGGCTACAGAGCGAGACTTATCTCAATATATATATAAAAGTAGGCCAGGCACGGTGGCTTACGCCTGTAATCCCAGCACCTTGGGAGGCTGAGGCAGGTGGATCACGAGATCAGGAGTGCGAGACCAGCCTGGCCAAGACGGTGAAACCCCATCTCTACTAAAAATACAGAAATTAGCAGGGTATGGTGGTGGATGCCGGTAATCCCAGCTACTTGAGAGGCTGAGGCAGAGAATTGCTTGAACCTGGGAGGTGGAGGTTGCACTGAGCCCAGATCACCACTGGGCACTCCAACCTGGGGGACAGAGCGAGACTCCATCTCAAAGTAAGTAAATAAAAAATAAAATGAAGACTCAAATAAATAGCACTCTATTCCTCATTCTGCAGATGCGGAGTGTGTTAGCCATTGGCAGGGCTGATCTTCAGGTTTACCTCTGCCTGACTCTAAAATTAGAATTTCCTCTATGGTGCAGTCTGTGCTCCCTGATGGACAGGACACTTGCTGAGCTCTTACTTTGGGTCATGCACTGTGCTAGGGTTAAGGGATATTCAGTGGAACAGATGTTCCCCTTCTCTGCCCTTCTAGAACCTTGTTCCTCTAGTTACAGTATTTTAAGTATTGTTAATAATAATATTTCTTCTCTTATTTATATTTAGGATACATCCTCAGGCTCTTCATTTTAAACAGGGATTCTCAACCTTAGCACTAGTGGTATTTTTGGGCCTGATAGTTCTGTGTTGCTGGAGCTCTTCTGTGCATTGTAGGATGTGTAGTAGTATCCCTGGCCTCTACTCACTAGATGCCACTAGCATCCTCCTAAGTTGGAACATCCAGGGATTGTCAAATGCCTTCTGGCAGGTGGGGGATTCTTCCCTGATAGAGAACCATTCTTCTAATGTAACTGCCAGCTATTTGTCAATGGGTGAAGGGTCAGAAGCCTGTTTGGCAGCTGCAGAATCTTCCTATCAAAGTGCTATGGAGTGGAGATTTGCACTACAACCACCAGATATCATGGGGTAGAAATTATGCCAAACAACAGATCTGTATTCATTGCAGAATATTTTATAAGTACATATAAGGGAAAGGTAATTTTTTTTAAAGTACTTATAAGCCAAAAGAAGAGCCAATTTAAAAAATCATCTCACAATGTAGAGATGAATGTGACTTAATGTTACTACATCCTGATAGT
The DNA here is from genome assembly GCF_009828535.3 of Hylobates moloch. Lineage (NCBI taxonomy): Eukaryota > Metazoa > Chordata > Mammalia > Primates > Hylobatidae > Hylobates > Hylobates moloch. The sequence continues at coordinate 3,701,280 of NW_026652279.1, forward strand.
TTTTTTTTCTATACATATTACACATAGGAAAGAGGTACATATAGGGATAGTCAAGACATCTTGTGACTGATGTTATGCAATCTGCTTTTTCATTTTATATTGTGAATATTTCCCCATTTCTTTAAATTATCCCTTTTTTTTTCCAGCATAGTTCATAATGGGTGGCATATTTGTCGCATGTTCCTTGTCATTTTTAGCAGCTGCAATAGTGATCCTCAATAAATGGGCCAGTGTCTACTTTTCTGTCATTTTAATGTTGGACGTTTTATTTGTTTTCATTTTTTTTTGTTCTAAATAATGCTTTTAGTCCTCACGTATTTGTGTACGTGAGACTATGTGCCAGGCACCCCTGTTTCAGGTACCTTGGATAGAACAGTGAACAAGGCTGATCCCTGTCTTCCTGTATCTTACAGTCCAGCTGCATATGTGTAGCTGAATCATTGCATATGTCTTTGTTTTGTTCGGATTCGTCGTGCCCTGCCATTTTCTCAGATGTGTTGTCCCGTGTCCTTTCAACCTTCTTTGCTCATCGCGGCGACCTCTTCCTGTATAAGGGCCCAGCCTCTATGAAAGGGAAGCTCTAGAATCTGCTTGCCTGTGAGATTAGAATTCACCTTGGCCCACACTGTTCCCAGTTATCTAGTGAAATCAGCGTGAATCAGAATCTACTAGAAGCAGCACGTGTGCGGGTCGTTAAGCGGGGGGTACTGTAAGGGAACATGTTAGGCTAATTAAGGTACATAATCTGTTAGGTGTCTTTTTTGTCCTGTTGCCCCCGCCCCCCGCCCCCCGCACCCATATGCTAGATAATTGACGTGCGTTCTCAAGTCTTCATAGCACATTTAGGAGATATAGGTGGAATTTTGTTAGTTTTTGCTTCATATGCTTTGAGGCTCTATTGTTACGTGAATATATATTTATGATATCATTTTTTTTTTCTTTCTTTTTTTGAGACAGGGTCTCACTCTGTCCCCCAGGCTAGAGTGCAGTTGATACAGTCTCAGCTGACTGCAGCCTCCGCCTCCCAGGCTCAAGCAATTCTCATGCCTTAGCCTCCTGAGTAGATGGGACTAGAGGCGTGTGCCACCATGCTCAGCCAATTTTTTGTATTTTTAGTAGAGATGAGGTTTCGCCATGTTGTCCAGGCTGGTCTCGAACTCCTGAGCTCAGGCAGTCCGCCCACCTCAGCCTCCCAAAGTGCCGGGATTACAGGCGTGAGCCACCATGCCTGGCCTATGATACATAATATCATTCTATCCTGCATTCTTGGGTGCAGCCCAGGGCTTAATGGGTTGACCTTCTGTGATGCTGACAAAGGAAGGCTACCTGCACTTTCTTTTTCTTTTTTCTTTTGAGACGGAGTCTCTCTCTGTCGCCCAGGCTGGAGTGCAGTGGTGCAATCTCGGCTCACTGCAACCTCTGCCTCCCGGGTTCAAGAGATCCTTGTGCCTCAGACTCCTGAGTAGCTAGGATTATAGGTGCCCACCACCATGCCCAGCTAATTTTTGTATTTTTTTTTTTTTTTTAGTAGAAACGGAGTTTCACCATGTTGGCCAGGCTGGCCTCAAACCCCTTGCCTCAGGTGATCCACCCACCTCAGCTTCCCAAATTGCTGGGATTACAGGCGTGAGCCACTGCACCTGGTCACCTGCACTTTATCAGCTTATTGAGGTGTGCGGCAGGAGTCCTGGTTGCCTGGTGAGTCACCCTGTAGGTGGAATGGTTGAGTCGCCGAGTCCCCTGCCAGATTGTCCAGAGTTGTACAAGGGCACAGTGCTGCCTCTCAATGACAGGAAATAGGTATGATTTCCTCTCTCTTCTTTGTCCTTATTTCATCTCTGATTATTGTCTTCCCAGCATTTAACCATATTTGCAAGTTATGTTTTTCACTTATTTGTTGACCTGTTCATGATATTCATTAATCCTGTAGATTAAGATCTTCAGGGATTGTTATCAGTTTTATTTATTCTTGTATCATATGGTCCCAGGATACTGCCTGGCACATAGTAGGTGTTCAGAAATATGGACTAAATGAGTATTATAATTGACACATCTCAGTCAAGAAGGAGTGGCATTTATACCCAGTTGTAACTTTTTCTTGAAGATACGTGTCTTCAAGTTACTTGTACTAATGGGTGGTTGCATATTTTGGCTCTTTTACTTTGTGTTTTTTTACAAACAGGATCTTTGTCATCCAGGTTGGAGTGTGGTGGCACGATCACGGCTCACCACAGCTCACTCCTGGCTCACTCCTGGGCCCAAGTGATCCTCCTGCCTCAGCCTTCCCTGTAGCCAGGACGACAGGCATATGCCGTCATGCCTGGCTAACTTCTAAATTTTTTTTAGATATAGGATCTCCCAATGTTGCCCAGACTGGTCTTGAACTCCTGGTCTCAAGCCATTCTCCTGTCTTGGCCAACCAATTGTGAAACTGTGTCTGGCCTGTTTAACTCTTAAGTGTAGATGTAATTTACTTCATGAAAGAGTCAGACTCAGTGGCTTATACCTGTAATCCTAGCCCTTTGTGGGAAGCTGAGGTGGGAGGATTGCTTGAGGCCCTGAGTTTGATACCAATGTGGGCAACATAGCAAGACATCCCCATCTCTAAAGAACATAAAATGAAAAAATAAGCTGGGCGTAGCGGTGAGCTCCTGTAGTCCCACTTCTCAGGAGGCTGAGGAGGGAGGATCAGTTGAACCCGGGAGTTTGAGGCTGCAGTGAGCTATGATTGTACCACTGTATTCCAGACTGGGCAACAGAGCCTGACCCTGTCTCTTAAAAAAAAAAAATAATAAGAAAAACAAGAAAAGGCTTCTTTCCTTCTGAGTGTGTGAGCATCCCTCATTTGATGCAGAAGGTGAGGTGACACAGAAGTGGTCTTTGTCTCAGGGATTAGCAAATTTAGTAGGGAAGTGCCTCTATAGCCCCCAATTTACATGTGAATAGTTAAAAACTGACAGTTTCATAAAATAAGCCCTAACCAGGAATGCATTTTAAGGGAATACTCTTGTGATGAGTGGATTTCCAGAGCAAAGAAGAGACACAGTCTGAGTGACCGGTGCCAGTTACTTGGTACCACTGCAAATCATTCCCCTTTGGCAACATTATTTTTAAATTAACTTTTAGGAATTTCTTCTCCAAGCATATTCTTGGTTTGGCCTTCTAACAGTTCATTTACCTGATTGCATTTGATGGGTCTGTTGGGATTCTGGAATGTCAATTTTACTTTTTAGGAGATAGGTTGCCTGGGTCATATCCAACATTCTTGTAGATTGAGGATACTTTCCTTAGCTTCTTGTTCTTTGCTTTCTGGACTCATCCTTTAGTTGTTTTAAATTTGGGGCTACTATAAAAATGTTTTTACTTATTCCCCAGATATTTTATTCCAGCTATATGCCGGGCCCCTTTGTTTCAGGCACCCAGGATAGAGTGGTGAACAAATCTCTGCCCACACAGAGCCGACATTCTAGAACCTGTGCAGGGGAGAGAAGATTCCTTTCCCTTACACAACAAAAAGTTCATGGCTGAGGTCCCCATAACAGATCAACAAGAGAAAAGCAAACACATTTATTGAATATCAGTTTTACGTGACACAGGAGCTTTCCCCAAAGCAACGGGGAAAACTGTATTTTTATGGACAGTGGTGCCAAAGTATGATTGGAGGACAAAGGGGTATTATTGTCTACTGGTAATAAACCGTGGGGGTGGAGGGGAGCCAGCAAGGCTTGTTTTGTTCAATTTCTTCTTGGTGTCTCACAGACATAAAGATGTTCCTTTCCTCTGGGCATTTGGAGGACCCCTCTAGAGTGAGGGTGAAACTATGACCTACTTTCAGGGGAAGGTCAGTTAAGTTTTATAACCAGTTTCAGGGGGAGAAGGGATGAGAGAAGACCAGAGAGACCATCCTGCTTTTGATGTTCTCCCAAAGGCAAGGTGCTCCATTTTGAGGCCAGGAGTTTAGTACTAGCTTGGGCAACACAGCAAGAGCCCCCATCTCTACACAAAATAAAATTTAAAAATAAGCTGGGCATGATGGCGAGCTCCCGTAGTCCCACTACTCAGGAGGCTGAGGAGGGAGGATCAGGTGAGAACACCAGGAGGTGTTCTCAACTCTGGCACATGCTTGTAGCTGAGTTATTGACGATGCCTTTGATTTGTTTTCTTGGGATTCATTGTGCCCTGGTGTCTCCTGTATGTGCTGTCCCTCATGCCTCCAACTTTCTTTGCTCAAAATGAAACCAATTGATTATAAATGAAAGGATCAGGAGGCTTTAAAGCAGTGATTTACAATTGAGCATTTAGAGTTCCCACCCTTAAAAAGTGCTGTTCCCATGGCTGCTGAGAGTGCTGCGGAAGCTGGTTCTCTTTGTCCTTAAGTTGATCGATAGCAGGCATCAGCGGGGAAGATGCTTTGTACTTTGCTTGTTAAACAGAGGGCTGCTAAGCAGCTGTGGCAGTGTGACCCTGGTTGTGCTGCTGTGGGTGACATGAGTGTGCATGTGGACAGTGGTTATGGTGCTTCCCTACACACTGGGCAACCACCCTATGGACAGACACACTCCATGAATATGTTTGGGAAGTATAAGAGCTCCAGGCCATGGGATGAGATGGGAAGGACCTAACTCTGATTTCTAAATTTGGAATTGAATCTGCATGCACTGTTCAGGTCATTGTTCTGGCACATAGTTGGCGGTTTGGTCGGCTTCAAGCTCAGGGGCTGCGAAAGTTGCCAGAATAGGAACATTCTGGCCTGATGCAAGCAGGCACCCAGTGCCTGTGGATTCAGGACTGGTCACACTGCAGCTAGACATTATGAATTCAGATGTCCCTGATGAGACGGTGTCCTAGGACAGTGGCTAGGTGAGGTCTCAGGATCTCAGGTACAAGGTTAGAGGAGGCAACCTGGAGTCACAGTGGAGAGCTTGGTTGGTCCCACAGGCAGATAGCTACAGGTTCAGATACCAGCTCTGCCCTCAACTATTTTTTGTGACCTTGGGAAAGTTAGATAACAATTTGAGCTCCTTTTTCTATCTTGAAAATAGGGATCTAATGTCTAACTTAGCTCCCTGGTTTTTATTCTCCCCATCTCATCTACATCGCACTTTTATTTTCAAGTCTTGTTTTCTTTCTGTCATTTATTTCCGAGATAAATGTATGTTTGTTTTGTTGTTTATTTTCCCAGCTAGGATACAAGTTCTTTGCGAGTTAGGGATTTGATTAGTCTTGTTCGCTGCTCTGTCTCAGCACCCAGCACCTACTAGGTGAAGTATTTATAGAATGAAAGGATGAGTTTGCTAGACACTCATGGCCATGATCTAGTGCTCCCAGGTCCGTATTTTTTGGCCAAAGCCAGAAAAAGACCATCTTCAAGTAGAAACATAGTTATGTGCCTGTAAAAATTGGACACATTATAGATTCTGGCCACCATGCCCTTGGAACTTCACTTCTGAATCTGTGTTGAGACCAGGAATGTAGCGCTGGTTCTCATAGCTTGCTTTGGAGGAAGTCTTTGGAAATGTTTGCTGATAGCCTTCTACCTAGGAGCATGAGCTCTACTGTTTTCTCCTGCCCCTGCCCCTGTTCCCCTTTATGGACAGTGCCCAAGACCTAGCAGACACACCTTGGGGCCCCTCCGGCCTGAAAGCCTTTGGTAATCCCTGCTTTTAAGGGCCTTTTGCCACGGCCTGATGAACATCAGACAGGATGCCGATGGTTTTATTCTTGTAGCTCCAAAGCCGTCAGCCTGAATAGATGTTCTCAGGGCTTCATACAGGCATGTGCAATGTATGTTTTCTTTCATCGACAAAGGCACTGATGGTGCAAGTCCAAACAGTGCTGCTCAGTTGAGGATTTTCTTGTTCAGTTTTCGGGAGCTCTTGACTGACTGCATTCTCTTTCACTGGAGAAGAAGATAGTTTGATGAGGCTGTGTACACTTCTTAAAAGTGAAAAAGCTTTTGCAGGTTTGTCTAGACAGTGGGATGAGCAGGAAGGAGAGTCAGAAGAGAAGGTAGGGGTCTGGATCCTGATTTTAAGTGTTCATTTCCCAAAAAATCTTAGGAAGATAAACACTTTCTTTGTAACCTTTGAGTGTCATGTTCCTTCTTTGTCTGAAGAGTGTATTAGATGCCATGTGGTAAGCCCAGTAGATTGCATTTTGAGTGTCATTGATAATTAATGGGTAGAGACTGCTTAGACCACTGTATGGAGAACGATTCTGAAGTCATGTCTAGGTGCAGTGGGAGAGTGTCATGATACATTGATTATTACTTTATATAACCGATTTACCTAAACCAAATAATACTAGTTTTTAAATTCCTGGATGTGATACACAATTTCCTTTAAAAATAAATTTATTTAATTAGAAGAAATTAATGGATTTTTTTAAATAAGGAAAACTAGAGTTTTTCAGGGGGAATGTGGCTATGGTGGAAACTTTGAACACAGTATGAGAAAGAATGAAATTCTGGCCGGGCGCAGTGGCTCACAGCTGTAATCCCAGCACTTTGGGAGGCCAAGGTGGGCGGATCATGAGGTAAAGAGATCGAGACCATCCTGGCCAACATGGTGAAAACCTCGTCTCTACTAAAAATACAAAAATTAGCTGGGCCTGGTGGTTCATGCCTGTAGTCCCAGCTACTCTGGAGGCTGAGGCAGGAGAATCGCTTGAACCTAGGAGGTAGAGGTTGTAGTGAGCTCAGATCGTGCCACTGCACTCCAGCCTGGCGACATAGTGAGACTCCGTCTCAAAAAACAAACAAACAAAAAAAACAAAAACCAAAAAAACACAAAGAATGAAATTCTAGAAACACTAAGGAGATGAATGTTTACCTACCTGACAGAATTGTTTTGGGAGTTTTAATGCAGGTGGCAGCTTACTGTGACTTCTAAAGGCAGTACAGAAGCATCACAGTGTGGTTAAACTTCTTTTTTTGACTAGGAGGTAAACTCTGAACTCAAAGTCTCCCAAAGCCTTCTCTGAACAAGAAAATATAATAGTGGTCAAGAGTTTGGATACTGAGGCTGGACTGTCTGGGTTTGAGCCCCCTCTCTCCTCTGTTCACACAGTTAGCGAGTGATATATGCATTTAACTTCCCTGAGCCTGTTTCTCATTTGTTAAAGGCAATACCTCATGGTGTTGGTATCAGGATTAAAGGGCCATTTCAGAGGAAGCTTCTAGAACAACACCTGGTTCAGTATAACAACGGTGTCTACGGATTGACAATGATGATGATTGGATATTAAAAAAACCTGACTGGGTGCATTGGCTCACGCCTGTAATCCCAGCACTTTGGGAGGCTAAGGTGGGCTGATCACCTGAGGTCAGGAGTTCGAGACCAGCCTGGCCAACATGGTGAAACCCCATCTCTACTAAAAATAGAAAAATTAGCTGGGTGTGGTGGTGAACACCTTGTAATCCCAGCTACTCGGGAGGCTGAGGCATGAGAATCGCCTGAACCTGGGAGGCGGAGGTTGCAGTGAGCCCGGATCGTGCCACTTGCACTCCAGCCTGGGCCATAGAGTGAGACTCCATCTCAAAAAACAAAACCTTATATAATTTAATACATTAAACAGGTTTGGACACTTTTTCCCCCTAATTAAAAAAATTTTTTTTTCTTTAAGAGACATCTTGCTCAGTTGTGCAGGCTGAGTGCAGTGGCATGCTCCTAGCCTGCTGCAGCCTCGAACTCCTGGGCTCAAGCCATCCTTTCGCCTCAGCCTCCCGAGTAGCTAGGACTACAAGTGCATGCCACTAGCCCAGGCTCCCCTCACTTAAAAAAAGTGGGTGGTTGGCCTTACAAATTGCTGAGATTACTCTGTCATCTTACTATTTTTATAAAAGATTCCTTTTTTTTTTTTTTTAATTTTTAAGAGAGAAGTGATTTCTGAGTCGAGGAATAGCAAACCTTGACTGTGGTGAATATCTTATTTCTCCTTTAGTGTCTATATGCCCGTTTTTATGCTGCGTATATCTTATCTATCTGGCCTCCTAGGCAGTTTAGAATATGTAAAGCATTTATGCAGCTGAATGTTTTTTAGAATTATAGCATCTTTAGTGAATGACTGTACCTACGCTGAGCCATTTTATCATGCTATAAATACCAAAACTTGCATAAAGAGCTTTGTTTGTTTGTTTCTTAATCAGTTCTCTTTTCTTTGTAGTGAGTAAAGAGGAGAATCAATTTGTGTGTAGATATCAGCATTCTTATGTAACAGACTCAGCCCTACACACATAAAACGCCAGCACCTACTAGCTGGTGTTGAAATGTGATTGTGGCAAAGAGAATAATGATTTTGGTTTGCAAATACTTACCTGTCAAGAAACAACACCACCACCCAATCCCTTACTGTTTCTTTTCGGAAATTAATAATTTAAACTTTAATAAGTACCAGGCTTAATGCCTCATCAAGTATTATTTTTTTTCCTTATTATTATACACGTTGGTGTAGCTAGCCTGTTGACCAGCCCTGGTTAGCACACTAACAAATAGAAACCAACACTATACTCACCTTCTAGGTTCTGGGTTTATAGTTAATTAACCCAAGTTCTCCTGAAGACCAGATTTCTTCTTGTCTTGGAAGGGGTTAGAAGGTGATAGTCATTTAAACATATGTCCACAAAATCTTTTTTCAGAAACTGAGGTTTAATTCTCCTCCTATTGACTATGAGCTAGACTTAGTGTCTCCTGATGAGCGTAATAAGGTTGAAGTGATAATGACTTTAGAGATGAGATCTCCAAAGAGACTTGCTGTCTTGGATCACTTTGAGGAAAGCCACCCGCCATGTTGTGAGGACACTCAAGCAGCCCTGTGGAGAGGCCTGTGTTGTGAGGAATGGAGGTCTCCCACTGATAGCCATATGAGTAAGCCTGGAAGTGGATCGTCTATCCCAGATTAAATATTCAGCTGACTGCAGTGCAGCCAACACTTGACTGTAACCTCATGAGAGAACCTGAGCCAGAACCAAGCCAGCTAAACTGCTCTTACATCCCTGCCCCACAGAGCCTATGAGATGATAAATGTTTGTTGTTAGAAAGCCATTACATTGTGGGATAATTTGTTACACAGTAACAGATCACTAATGCAAGATAATGGTGGGGGTCAGATACACAGGAACAAACAATCATCACTGAATCCATAAGAAGATGACGGTCCTTGGCATGCCCTTGGAATGGGGTCCAATGATGTTGCAGAATTAGGTAAGGCCTTTCTAGGGGCAGAAAAGGGGATGTTTTGGGGTGGGATTTGGTACTTAGCATCAACAAGGAAGATCTGTTCCAGTAGCATTTTAAAAACGCCTCTCAACTAAGACTTATTGATGGTGATGGTGCATATGTCTGTCGGTCTGCAGGAATGCAGGTGAGCAAGGGAATGCAGAACAGATGCAGAGTATACACGTAGGCCTCTGATGCAGGTTCAAGTCGAGTAGCTTCTGATACGACTCATTTCTTTAGTTTTCACAACCACTGAAAAGAGCAGGCCAGGTGTGGTGGCTCACACCTGTAATCTCAGCACTTTGGAAGGCTGAAGTGGGTGGATCACTTGAGCACAGGAATTAGAGACAAGCCTGGGCAACATGGCGAAACTGTCTCTACCCAAAATACAAAAATTAGCTAGTCTCATAACCCGGTCTCAAAATAAATAATAAATAAATAAAATTATAAATAAAAAAAGAGCAATGTCATTGGCATCCCATTCATGTTTGGGTGTGGAATCTGGCTTTGCCACTTGGAAGACTGTAATCTCCATGAAGGTGGGGACATATCTATAGTATTTACTCCCAAATGCCTGGTGTCACAGAACATGGAAGGTTCTCTGTAGGTATTTGTTGAAAGAATAAATGAATATCATTGTATAATTTTGAGCAGATGATATAATCTTTTTAAGCCTCAATATCCTGCTGTGTACAATGGGGATAAATAACCCCTACATTGCAATGTTATTGTAAGGCTCGGAGATAGTGTATTCAAAGCAGTAGTCCCCAGCCTTTTTGGCATCAGGGACCAGTTTTGTGGAAGACAATTTTTCCATGGACCGGGGGTTGGGGAGATGGTTTTGGGATGAGTCAAGTGCATTATATTTATTATGCACTTTATTTCTATTATCATTATATTGCAATATATAATGAAATATACAATTCACCAAACTGTAGAATCAGTGGGAGCCCTGAGCTTGCTTTCCTGTCACTAAACAGTCCCATCTGAGGGTAACGGGAGACAGTGACAGATCATTAGGTATTAGAGTCTCATAAGGAGCAGGCAACCTAGATCCCTCACATGCACAGCCCATAATAGAATTTTTGCTCCTGTGAGAATCTAATGCTACCACTGATCTGACAGGAGGCAGAGCTCAGGCAGTAATGCTCTCTTGCCCTCCATTCACCTCCTGTTGTGCAGCTGGGTTCCTGACGGGGCACGGACTGGTTGTGGTCTGTGTCCTGGGGGTTGGGGACCCCTGATTTAAAGCACTTACTACAGTAGGCGGGCATGTATTTCTCAGAATCCTCAGAATTAATTCTTGTTATGATGGTCAGAGAACGAATGTGAAGTTTTGATCATGTTGTACTTTCTGTCTTGGCAGAATTAGCCTTAGTAATTCAGTTCCTTAAGTTGTGAGTGGTGAATTGAGGAAGTGAACTGTTGGATTTGGTTCCACATCTGGATTGTATTAAGTGCATTATTGCCAAGTTCCCACTCTACATGCTCATTGTAGTCAAGCTAGTGTCACGCCCCTGGCATTTTTAAGACGGTAACATTACAGTTGTGAGTCATAGTTAACCCAGCAGGAAGCCACATTCCTGGGACTCAACTGATGGGGTGGCTGAGCCCAGAGCTCTTGGTCTGATGGGCCATCACTGCTTGTCTTATGATCCTTAGTCCAAGAGCATGACAGAATTATTTCTTTCTGTCACTAAGATTGTTGCAGTAACCTAGTATAAATCTGGATATTCTGTGAAAACAATTCACTTCTACCTTTGTGCTGTAAATAATTATGAGCATTACTTTTGGCATTTAAAAATGCATTATAAAGGCCTGGCGTGGTGGCTCACACATGTAATCCCAGCACTTTGGGAAGCCAAGGCTAGTAGGTCACTTTGAGCCCAGGAGTTCTAGACCAGCCCAGGCAACATGGTGAAAACCCCATCTCTACAGAAAATACAAAAATTAGTCAGGTGTGGTTGTACGTGCCTGTAATCCCAGCTACTAGGGAGGCTGGGGTGGGAGGCTCCGTTGAGCCCAGGAGGCAGAGGTTGTGGTGAGCCGAGATCGCGCCACTGCACTCCAGCCTGCGCGACAGAGCCAGACCCTGTTTCAAAATAAGTAAATAAATACATGAAAATAAAAAAATAAAAAAGCTTTTAGGAAGATACTGAGTAGTAGGAAGTTTTTGTCTGAAGGGTTATGTGAGATTTAAGGAACTGGACATCCCCTGTTTTTGTTCAGAATTTTCTTTGGAACCACTAGCAGGTGGAATTTTCTGATAAATCTTACTGTCTCTGTCAGTGTCACCCCTGTTTGAATAGGAACTCTCACAAGAGGATCCATGTTTATGTCAGATTTTATTCTGTCCCATTTTGTGTTGCTGGGCTGTGATTCAACGTGAAATTCTGAGGAAAGGAAATCTTATGTAGTAAGTAGGGGCTAATCTTCACCACGCAAGCTCCTGCCTTTCTGCCATTCAGAACTAGAGACCTAGAAGAGATAAGAAATGGGGAGCTAAGAAATACATTGCTGGCCTTCTGCAGTACTCAACCTATCATATTTTCACTGTCCTCTTCCTGGAAGTATAGTTTTAAATCCATTGCACAAAGTCAGACAAATAGGTTTATTTGAGTCAGTGATTCTTTTGTAGAGATATGGTGATGTTTTATGGAGGCTCAGAGTTACCTTGCAAGTCTGGGCCAAGTTGTAACTTGAAAGAAAACCCAAAGCTAAGATGGTGAATTTTAAATAAATACACACACACACACATACACACACACACACATGCACACGCACAAATATATTGAAGACTTTGTTTTTCTAGACTGGGTTCAGGTACAAGGGTTCACGCTTGTAATTCCTTCACTTTGGGAGGCTGAGGTGGGAAGATCATTAGATTGCTGGAGCTCAAGACCAGGCTGGGCAACCTAGTGAGACCTTATCTGTATCAAAAAAAGAAAATAAAATTAACTGGGTGTGGTGGCATGCACCTGTAGTCCCAACTACAGGGGATGCTGAGGTGGGAGGATCGCTTGAGCCCAGGAGTTTGAGGTTGCAGTGAACTATGGTCATGCCACTGTACTCCAGTCTGGGCAACAGAATGATATCCCATCTCTTAAAAAGAAAAGAAAAGATTTTGTTTTTCTAAAAATGAATTATGGATATGAAACTCTTTTAGTTGGAATTTTATATATGAATTTGAGAGGTCCAGAAAATGAAATAAAATTAGACTTATATTGGAAAGGATTAGAATTCTAGCTCTTAACGCCTTTTTACTTTTTTTTTTTTTGGCCAAGTAAAATGGCTAATTATACTGGGAACTAGAAACAGGTGGCTGTGTATCTTAGTAAATAAAGAATGATGTTAACCTCTCCCGAATGCTGGTGACTATTGAGTTTGGCCAGAAAATCCTATAAAGGAGAAAGAGCTGCAGAGTGTAATAAACTCCCAGATGCTCGATAAAAACCTCTGTTCCTCTTATGCCGGCTGGTGAAGATCAAGGGCACCGCAGCAGAGCTGCTGAAGGCTCCTTACTGGTGTGAAGGTGATGAGATTTCTCTTCTGCTATCTGTCTGAATTACTTCTGGGCTTGACAGAGATGGGAACTCTCATTTGATAGCAGTTCACAGACTTTGGATATCTTATTTCCCTGAAGTTAAACTTACCAGTCTTCATTTGCCACATAATTCCCACTTCTGGGAAGGGTGTGTGGCAAATCTGACCAGCTCGTGTTCGGTTCTCTGCTGTTACTTTGAGGCTAGGGGACTTGGAGCAGTCAGCCTAGCCTCTCTGTGCTATCTTTTCTTGCATCTAGCAATGGAAGAAAGGAAAACCAGCCTTTGTAGGGTTGTGATGAAGGTGAAATGAGATGATAAACACCAAGTACCTGGCAGGTGGTTTTACTGTCGCTGGTTTTCTCAAAACCTAAGGCAGGGTTTCTGAAACTCAGCACTATTGACATTTTGGGCTGGATAATTATTTGTTATTATCCAAAGGTTATTATCTAGCATCTGGGAGGACCATCCTGTTCATCGTAGGGTGTTTAGTAACGTCTATCCTAGATGCCAGTAGCACACTCATCCTCTTTGTGATACCAGAGATGTCTCAAGACTAATTTGTTTCTGACCACTGACAGAAATCTACTTGAGAAAAGCTGACAGCTGATGTCAGGTGTTTTCTTTGTTCAAAAATGGTGTAGAACAGTACTTGGAGTGAATGGGTGACTTACATTTGATAATTGTTTTTACATTTAGTAAAGACATTATGTGATGGTAGTGTCTTCTCTCCCTTATCCCCCCAATTCATTTGAATTAATAATTTAAAAAGTACTTTTAAAACTTAGACCCAGCCATCTGTTCCTTCCTGTTGCCTTACAGCTGCAGTAATTGCCTTAGGATGGGCTTGGAAACAAGAGCGGAAATGGTCTCCAGTGACCCCAAATCATAATAGAACTCAAATCCTAAGAAAAACCACAAGTGGCTTATGAATAAGCTCAAAACTTAAATGCCTCCTCAACAATTTGTATTTGGGTTGCATAGCTTATGGATTTGATGGGACATTCTAACCTCTAGGTATCTTTAACATTTTCTGCTTTTAAGATGCAAAGGCATTAACATAGAGATGAAGAGAAAACTTCCTTCTAAGTTTTCCTAGAAAGTCTGGCATCTTTGACATAGCTGTAACAGAAAGAAAAAGAGATATATAAAAAAAATTTGGTACTGGTTCTAGATAATGACATTAATTAGATTTAAAATGATGCTTATAGCAAGCATATGTACAACGTAGTATGTTCCAGCTACGACTCTAAGCACTTTTCCCATTTTAATTCACTTGCTTCTCAGAACAGTTCTGTGAGGGAGGTTCTGTTAGGCCTGACTCGTGCTCGGCATTTTGTACACGAGGAAACTAAAGCAAGGCAAAGTCGATTGCCCAGAATTACCAGCTAATAAATGTCAGTCTTGCCTGGTGCTGCACACCTACAGTCCCAGGTACTTAGGAGGCTGAGGTGGGAGGATCTCTTGAGCCCAGGAGGGAGTTTGAATCTAACTGGGAAACATAGAGAGATTTTGTCTCTTTAAACAACATTTTTTTAATTAAAAAAAAAAAAAAAGTCAGTCTGGCTACTAGCCTTTTAAGTCCATTCTGCTGATTCTAAGACTTGATCCACAAGACCAGGGATTGGCAAACCACGGCCCATGGGCAAACATCTGGCCTACTGCCTATTTTTTTTGTAAATAAAGTTTTATTGGTCAAGGTGTAGGGGTGGGAAAGAAGTTTTATTGGAATAGAGTCCCTGCTGTTTGTTGACTTATTGTCTGTGGCTGTTTTCTTGCTGCAACAGTAGAATTGACTGGTTGCAACAGAGACCATATGGCTTGCCAAGCCTAAAATATTTACTGTCTGGCTCTTCACAGAAAGAGTCTGCCTACCCGTACAGAATACCATTCTCATCCATATGTATAGTCCAGAAAGGTAGGAACAAATTTTTTAAAATCTTAATTCCATGTACTTTCAAATAAGATTGAGTTAAAACTCATACATTGAAGGTCCAGGTATTTGGTGCCATCTCCAGTGTTACGATGAATGTTAAGTCATTTATAGGACACCCCTCTATCAGGCATTTGGGAGAAGAGAAAGGACCAGATAAACATGTGAAAAATGGGAGAGTGTGTGAACTCTCTGTAGTACTCTAGAAAGCCGGGCTTTAACTCTGCAGAATTTGAAAATAGCACTCTTAAACTTTCCGTTTTTCTCGCTGCTTTTCTGCAACAGCTTCAGAATAGAAACTGACAGGACCATTTTTATAGAAAGCAAATGGCAGTGTGTGGGTGGCGCCTTATAACACAGCGACTCAAGGTTAGGTGGAGGGAGACCAAGAATTGAGTTTCTTTTGTTAAATCAGAAATTATGCAAATTTTACAAAAAGTATTAGAGGAAATGTGTAAGGCTTTAATTGGTCTTATGGGTTTATGGCTTTTTTTAAAAAAGGTTACTTTGTGAACATTACCCTCTGCTGAACATGTAGACACTTCCTGAAGTTTAATGAGATCTCAGGGTAGAATCACAACAAATGCTACTCTCAGATATTTTCAAGAGATGGTATTATCTTGGGCTGAAAGTATGTTACACTAAGGCTGTCATTTCTTAGGAGGATTTGCTCTACCACACAAGCTCCTCTATCTGAAATTACGATGAGCCCCAACGTAGAGCTTTTTGCTTATACTAAATTCAGAGAATACTTAGTTAGTATTTGCTAAATCAGTGGTGGCCTACTTTTTAAAGCTCATTTATTACACTGAACTTTAGATAATATAGAAATGCTTCCTAATTACAGTTTTGTCCCCTGGTAAAACTAACACTGTGCATTGCATTTGTATTATTGACATTACCTTCTAGGCCGTTGAGTGAAGGATGCTGAGCTGCCGCTCTCTGGGATTGGTTATTTTAAACTTCGATTTTTGCTTGAGAGTGGACTAAGCTAGTGTAGTTAAATAAAAAGTATGAGCAGAATGTTTGTTTCAGGCAAGATGTTTTCAGGGCCTCATTTCCAGTGGGGTTGATGGATGATTTTTGTGGCTTAGAGCTTGAGACATTATGAGTTCTTCACCAAGACCCAGAATCAGGTCAGAGGACTGACTCCAAATACTGTAATGTGCTTGGATGCTGCTACCGGTATCAGGAGGCTCAGGGGAGCATTGGATGTGTCCCTAGTAATGACAGCACAGTCACAGCTGGCCTGTGGCTTAACAGTGTCTGCAGGGCCATCCATTCCCATCCCTCTTACTCCTTCTTACTTCTCTTCCTAGACTTTACTATCTCTGTTAATTACAGTTCTATTTCAGATAGAGAGTTAATTGATTTAAGTTTATTATTGGACCCCAGTGCCTGCAGTGTATTGTCGAATGAATGAATGTTTTGATTTTTTCTTTTCCTTTGAAGCAAGGAATTTACTGCTTGGAACTGTGCTGCACAGGTTTTTCTTAACGTTCTGTAGGACACACATTACTTTTTCTACTATGTGTCTTTTATTGCTGCAAAAATCAGTTGTACTTGAGACAGTTTGGCACTGATTGAGAGGGGAATGTGGCGTATCTTGGCACTGTGGACAACTGGTTGGGTGTTGATGTGGTGACAGGGAGGAGGGAAGGGCTCACAGACCAGACATGTGCTGCCTTTGAATGCAGGTGGTGATCAGTGTGCTTAGTCATGTAGGGCTACTCTTCGTGGAAGAGGTAGCTTGGTAGGGTGGTTGAGTTTCAGTACTGGAGTCGGCAGATCTAGACCTCTGTCCCCACCCTGGCTCACTGGCTGTTTGATATTGGACACCTTGATTCAATCCCTTTGAACATTAGTCTCCTTGTCTCTTTGTTGAGGATAAATATCTGATTCACACATAGCCCTGTGGGAAGATGTGAAAAGGCCAATTCTGGGTGTGTTAGGGGCAAATAAATGCTGAGTGTTAGCTTTCCTTTAGCCGAATCTGAACTGATTGAATTGCATTGGGACTCAGTTTGTAGTCAGTGGCTTATGTTCAAAAACTTGGGAAGACCCAGGAGGGGCTTGACTTATCCTGAAAAATCAGGTTCTTTTTGAAAATGTGCTAATTCTTTCAGGCCAGCAAGGTGTCATCTAAGAACGTCTGAGAATTAACTAGTTCCCAGGGGGTCTTAAAGATGTCACTGTAACTTTCAGACATACCTGAGTTACTCTTTTTTTTTTTTTTTTTTTTGAGACGGAGTCTCGCTCTGTCACCCAGGCTGGAGTGCAGTGGCGCGATCTCGGCTCACTGCAAGCTCCGCCTCCCGGGTTCACGCCATTCTCCTGCCTCAGCCTCTCCGAGTAGCTGGGACTACAGGCACCCGCCGCCACGCCCGGCTAATTTTTTTGTATTTTTAGTAGAGACGGGGTTTCACCGTGGTCTCGATCTCCTGACCTCATGATCCGCCCGCCTCGGCCTCCCAAAGTGCTGGGATTACAAGCGTGAGCCACCGCGCCCGGCCCCTGAGTTACTCTTAAGAGCACCTTGCCTTGTAGGAATCCATTTTGTGATATTTGTTTAAATTATGTCACAGCGCATTGCAGGCTTGTAATCTGTTTTCAAAATGGTATTACCTGTGCCCATATTGATCAGCGCCACATCTGTTACTTGCTTATCTCTGCTTTCCATATGGTCATACTCCAAAGCTAGACCTAGAGCAGACCCACTAACTCATTAACCTCTCTGACACGAAATAGAAACCTTCTAGAAGGGGACCAGCTATGGGAGGAAGAGTGCGTAAAATCTCTTGCAGCCCTCCTGCATTTTCCCGAGCCACCGGTTGTAGGTATTAGACTGGGCGCGAGTTTTCACCACACAGGGGTATTTGTCATGGTTGAATCTGCTGTCGTTTGAAATACTGCTTAGTTCTCTCAGATATAATTAAGTAGAACGGCAGAAAAGAGACCTTCGTTGGCATTTTTTGTTTGTGTTGTGACCATCGAAATCCCTGCTCTCCGGAGGCTTGCCCTGACTTGGGGTAGGGAGTGTGACGTAGAGACACTGCGAAGCCGGAGCGATCAGGTTAGGTGAGGGCATGCTTAAGTTGGATTCGTTGAAAACATGATTCAATCTGAGAACACGGTAGTGCCCATTTCTGAGCTGTCACAGAGTCCAGGGCATGGGGAATAAAAAATCTTAGGCATCTCTCGGGGAAGATTTTTTCCATGGCTTAATTATTTTGTTTGAGGTCTTAGGACTTCTCCTGATACTGTATGAATGTACTGCAGAGAGAACGTTCCTAAGGGTCCGTCATGTTTTGGAGTCTGAAAGTTGGGACCAGGTGTGGGGGCACAACACCTGCAATCCCAGCACTTTGGGAGGCCAAGGCAGGAGGATTCTTGATTGGCCCGGGAGTTTGAGACCAGCCTGTGTGACATGGCGAGACTGTCTCTGCAAACTATAAAAAATTAGCTGGGTGTGGTGGTGCGTGCCTGTAGTCCTCGCTACTCGGAGACACTGAGGTGGAGGGTATCACTCAAGCCTGGGAAGTCGAGGCTGTAGTAAGCTGCGATCGTGGCACCTGCACTCCAACCTAGGCAACAGAGCGAGACTTTGTCTCAAAATAAAATGGAAAAAAAAAGATAAATAAATAACAAGCTATAAGTTGTCCCTGCATGTAAAACAAAAATTGTCCCTGCATGTGAATCACAGTCCTTGTGCTTTCTGGAAAGTAATAGAAATTTCTGTGGATGGGCCGCTTGGCAAAAGTTATTTCTAAAACTCTGTGTTAGAGATTTTTGGTAAATAACAAAGAGCCTGAATGGTCCCATGGGATAAAACACCAGCTCAAGACTGTACAAAGTGGGGCTCTCATTGAGGTAGTTCTCAGTCTGCAAAATGAAGATGACACACCTTAGATGGTATATATTTCAATGCTATTATTATTGAGAGCCAATCTGGCATTGGGCATCAGACTGAGTACAAAATATATTTCTATATATTCTTCTTTTAAAATATGGAATTCTTTTATTATTGTTTGTACTAGTTTATTATTACTGTTTCTATAAATCTATGCAAGTACAAGTGCAATTGTGTTACATGCATAGATGATGGAGTGATCAACTTGGGGCTTTTAGGGTATCCACCACCCGAGTAATGTACCTTATACCCAGTAAGTAATTTCTTATCATCTAACCCCCTTTCTAAATATTGAACTCTGAGCAACACTTGATTGGATTGGGAGGATCAGAGTAAGAAGAATGTACATTCCTTATATGAAGATGTGGTGGGAAATAGAAACTTGGCTTTGTCCATAAAAACGTACGAGTTCATGTCCTGTTCAGGAACATGGGTGAAGCTGGAAACCATCATTCTCAGCAAACTCAGGAACAGAAAACCAAACAGTGCTTGTTGTCATAAGTGGGAGTTGAACAAAGAGAACACATGGACACAGGGAGGGGAACATCACACGCCGGCATCTTTTTGGAGGGGGGTGGGTGGGGCAAGGGGAGGGATAGCATTAGGAGAAATACCTAATGTAGATGACGGGTTGATGGGCGCAGCAAACCACCATGGCACCTGTATACCTATGTAACAAACCTGCACGTTCTGCACATGTATCCCAGAACTTAAAGTATATAAAAAAAAGAAAAGAAACATGGCTTTGCATGAGAAATGGACAGAGATGGACATGTTAATGTTGCCTTGAGTAGAAAGATCTGGATACTGATCTCTAGCTCCCCGCTCTCTCAGTTTTGGATTTTACTGTTACCTAATGTGTTTAAAGCCATATTGGTTGGCAGGGAGTGATGGTGGGTGCCTGTAATCCCAGCTACTCAGGAGGCTGAGGTGGGAGGATTGCTTGAGCCCAGGAGGTGGAGGCTGCAGTCAGCTGAGATTGCCCCACTGCCCTCCAGCCTGGGCGATAGAGTGAGACTCCATCTCAAAAAAAAAAAAAAGCCATATTAGTACTCTATAAATACTCCATTAAAAAAAGGTGGGAGGTAGGAGAAGTTTCCCCAGTTGTCCAAAAAATTCGATCGATGTGCTGCTGACTTCTGTTTGGTTTAGCAAATGTTTGTTGAACAGCTGTTTGTTGAATTGGTTGAAAATGAATTAAAAATAATTTTATCTTGACCTTTCTCTTTGTAACTTTAGCATTACCTCATGAGGTAGCTGGAAAAGTCCTGGAATGTCTTTCCAACTCTGGGTGGGAATTACTGTTTACAACTTGTCAGCCAGTGTCACTAGGTGATAATTCCCCTCTGTGTGAGTGTCATGGTTACAGTATGCTTTTTTTGCCTCTAAAAGAACAATTATATTCAAGAAATTTCCTAGTGCATTTAAAAACAGCTGGGTGAAAGTCATTTTAAATCCCCAAATCCAACACATTAGTTCTTTTATGCATTTAATTAAGCAGAAGTTAAAATAAATTAGAACAGGAGACATTCAGTGCTGATTGTTGAATCAACAAAGCAAGACACAGCCTAGAATTACCCTACCACAGATGTCTGTCACTCAGTGCTGTTGCCCTATAAATTTGCATCAACTCTTACCATTTTTTGAATAACAATTTCTTTTCTAGTAAAAATTGGCATGTGATGTATAGCAAGCAATATTTTTTATGCAAATGATATTTCCATATATCTCTGTCTAATTTTTTCCCCTTAATGATACATTTATGTTGGTGGTTTGAATAACTTTTCTGGAGGATGGAGGATGTGAGATGGGTTAGGCTAGAATGGTAAAGTTTAGGAAAATATAGAAAAATAAGATTTAGCAGTCAATTTGGTTATTATTAGTGGAAGTCATGGTGAGATTATTTCATTTATGGTACTAAATTATTTTAAGGACATGTTAAGTTTAATTTGTCTTTATAATGCAAGTAATATATGGTTCATGATAGAAAAAGTTGATTAAAAACATATCAGCCAGAAACTGAGTCCCGTATTTTTCTCACCCACAGGTATCACTGTTAGCATTTGTAGGTAAATAGTCTTTTTTCCCCCTAGTATGTATGTACTTTTGGCTATCTTTTAAAAACAGGATTATGCTTCTTAGGCAGTTTTATGTCTTTTTTCTGCCATTTTGTAGAATATCATAATTGATATAGTATTTGATGTTGGCTTCTAAATAACCAAGGGGAGAGGTGAGGCCTATGACTAATGTTTCAGCTGAAACAAGGTTAGCCCTAAGTTGAGGATAGTTTTTGCAGCTGAGTAATGAGGGTTTATTATACTGTTGCTTTTGCATACATTTTGAATTATCTTTCCTAAATTTTTTAAAGTGTTCAGTAAGCCATAAACATCTCCCCAGATCTATACATTCACACCAATGCCATTCTTAAGAGCCATGTGTCATTCCGTGGTAGCATGGGTCATATTAATAATTGAACCAGTACCCTATTGTTAGATATGACTGTTCTCAGTTTTTTCGACCATTCTTGGAAATAGAGGAAAATTTGTCCAGTCATTTATTTAAGAAGGCATTTGTAAGTTAAATTTTTATTTATTTTTCACTACCCAACAAGGAATCTGGAGTTAACAGTAACAGAAGATACTGGCTAGTATTTTGCCTTAGTTAACAAAACAATCACGAAGAATCTTTGTTTAGAAAGTTACTAAAGTCTGGCAGGGCACAGTGGCTCATGCCTGTAATCCCAGCACTTTGGGAGGCTGAGGCGGGCAGATCACGAGGTCAGGAGATCCAAGATCATCCTGGCTAACACAGTGAAACCCCATTTCTACTAAAAATGCAAAAAAATTAGCTGGGTGTGGTGGTGGACACCTGTAGTCCCAGCTACTCGGGAGGCTGAGGCAGGAGAATGGCGTGAACCTGGGAGGCGGAGCTTGCAGTGAGCTGAAATTGCGCCACTGCACTCCAGCGTGGGCGACAGAGCCAGTCTCCATCTCAAAAAAAAAAAAGAAAAAAAAAAGAAAAAAAAAGTTACTAAAGTCTGTGAAATTAGTACATTTTCTGAATACTTCACTGTAATTCCAGTGAATATTTTACTTTCACACACACACACACACACACACACACACACACACAAATTTAGTGTATCAAGTAATTTTTATTGCCCGATGTCTTGGTGCCTTGATATATTTTAACATGTTGTGGTTGCATGTGACTCTTCCAAAGACATCTGTCGGGAAATGGATAGTTAATGCATGGTGTGTGTCTCTCTGTTGTTTATTTACCATAAGTTACTAATTCCCATTTCTCAGCTGAGAGCTATTATAGGCCTTCCTCTCATCAGGGACAGTTGGAGCCAGATAGGATAGAGATTGGGTAACTGTTGGAACGTGGACCACCAATTTCTTTCATATTGGCTTCCATAGCTAGTTAGATGGAGACTCCTGACCTGAGTAAGGAGTATTATCTGTCCTGTGAGCCTCCAGTTAGCCTGGGTAAAAACAATACATTAAGAATCACTACCTCCTCTTAGCCGGGCATGGTGGCTCAGGCCTGTAATCCCAGCACTTTGGGAGGCCAAGGCGGGTGGATCACAAGGGTAGGCGTTTGAGACCAACCTGGCCAATATGGTGAAACCCCATCTCTACTAAAAAATAAAAATTAGCTGGGCATGGTGGTGGGCGCCTGTAGTCCCAGCTACTCAGGAGGCTGAGGCAGGAGAATGGCTTGAACCCGGGAGGCAGAGGTTGCAGTGAGCCCAGATCGTACCACTGCACTCCAGCCTGGGTGACAGAGCGAGGCTCCTTCTCAAAAAAAAAAGAAAAGAAAAAAAAAGAATCCCTACCTCTTCTTGGTATGTTTAGTGTGGGACAGGTGCTGTGTCATACCTGGCACCTAACTTAAACAACTGAATCTTTATGAAGGCCATCAGAGGCAGTCTCTCTTATTCTTCCCACTTTACATGTGAGGAAACGAGGCCTAGACAGTGAGAGAAACTAACTTGTTCAGTTAAAGTTGCACAGCCAGATATAGATTTTTTTGGACATGTTAATTAACCCTTTCAGTGGCTTGGATCAAGATCCCAATAAATCAGTGATGAATTTTTGGTAGATGTGTATTTACTTATTAATTATAATGTATGCATATAAAAGCCATAGATCTAGGCCTGTGATTAAAACCTGCCCATTGCTTATGTGTGTAAAAGTTCCTTTTCTGTCTGTGCTGCAGTAGCTAAATTTTGCCGATTTTCTATTTTCTGTTCTTACTTTGATTTGGAACAAACCAAGCTTCAAATGCACAGGGTCCCAGAGTGGTAGAGTGGCTTGCTTATTAGATATATTACTTAAGCTAGTGATTTCTGGAAATTGGCAGCCCCTCTTGATGTGGCACACCTAGACCATAAGTCAGTTATAAAGAGTCCTTATGAGTGCTGGGCCATGGATGGGAGGGGAAGGGAAGTGACTGGTAGAGTTTCAAAAGGTAGCTTGTGTACAGCCCTTCCTCATGAATTAAAATTTATGAAAGCTGTTTGGGAAATTCGATACCCAGAGGGGCAGACACCACATTTGGTAACACAACATGCTGTGTGCAGAGCTGGAGCAGAGTCCTGATGTTGGGCAGATTAGGATGCTTTATCATCATTAGACAAACAGTGTCATGAATGAGGGGCTGTGGCTGGGATCATCCCGCTCAGCTCGTGCTGTTTCCAGTCTCATAAGCAAACCAAAGGCATGAGTGTGGCTGCCCTCCCACAAGCCAAAGGAAGACGGAAGATGAATGGAAAATGACTATCGTTCTAAAAGACACTTGAAAACCAACAGCTGGGAAAACTGTTCTGAATACTTAAAAGGGTAGCCCCATGGGTTTAAAAAAATGAAGGAAGTGATATTCATGTGTTGTCCAGGGAAGAAACAGTCAACATGTGTTTTACAATGTCTGGCGTAGTTGTCTAGTCTTTACAAGTAGAGTTGTCTGAATACACAGCAGGGGAGTCAAGGATTCGGAGGAGTCGGGTGGGGCTGGAATTGACGGGAACAACCTGATGGTATCTCCCCACATTCCCTTCTTATTTGGAAGGAAGTGCAGTCCATTGTAGCTTCACCCTCTGTCTTTGCGTCTTTGATTTCTCCAGCTCGGAGCATCCCCAGACAAGATGGCCTCATCCCTGGTAAAAAGTTCCCTGGCTGAGAGATCAACGTGAATTTCCCATCCTGGCTTCCAGGTGTCTCCGCTTGGCATCCCACATTTCTAGAAAAAGAGCACCCAACCTACTTCCCAGACGTGCCATAACCATGTCCCATTTTGATACTTATTACAGATAACCCCAAACACGTGTACTCTTTCTATTGGTTGTTTGTCTAAAACTGTATTTTTGTTCTCCAAAAGTGAATGCCCATTGTAATACCCAATAGGCTCTTTGAATTTGAATCCGCCATACCCAAGTGTTGAGAGAATTCCCAATGCTCACCCCTCATTAATATCTCTGTATTATGTACAATTTTTTTTTCCTTGAAAGCATTTCTGCAATAATGGCTTTTTTTCCCCCCTGTTAAGTGATGACAGTCATCCTAAGTTAAGTTTATTTGACTAGGAGAGGGAAGAATATTCACAAAGGGCACTGGTCTCATGTGATTGAGAGACTGATAGAAACATGGCAAGATTGGGCCACAGTCAAATCAGAGTCTGGAAAGCTTGCTGCCTCAGGGATGGCTGTACATACAAACTCCCAAATGATATATTAATTGATTTTGATTATATGACTCCAAAGCTTGAGCATTTCAAACTGTTTTCAAACTAATGGCCATCGCATTTGGCAAGGAGCCCAACTGCACATTGGGTTCATTATAAAAGGAGATCTTGACAGCCTCTCAGGAGGACAGAATGCATGCTAGGGTTTTGAGAAGTTGCTCAGTTTCAGAGGACTTGGTGTTGTTTTTCATTGAAAGGTACCAGAAATTTAGCAGCCCGACCAAGAGCCAGGCTTATAAGTCACAGAATGACCCTGGTCAGTACATGCAGAACCTTAACAGTATGATCTTAAGATATCTCATTAGATTCCAGTGAATAAGGCCAGGTACCGTGGCTCATGCCTGTAATCCCAGCGCTTTGGGAGGTCAAGGCGGGTGGATCACTTGGGTCCAGGAGTTTGAGAATGGCCACCACAGTGAAACCCTGTCTCTACTAAAAATACAAAAAATTAGCTGGATGTGGTGGTGTATGCCTGTAATCCCAGCTACTCAGGAAGCTGAGGCACGAGAATCGCTTGAACCTAGGAGGCGGAAGTTGCAGTGAGCTGAGATCATGCCGTTGTACTCCAGCCTGGGCGACGAGTGAAACTCTGTCTCAAAAAACAACAACAACAACAACAACAACAACAAAAACAAAAAAAACCAACAACAAAAAATCCAGTGAGTAAGACCTCAGCCAGTCTGAGGTTCACAGGGTTTAAATGGAATGCGGTGGGAAGTAAAGGGTGATCCCAAGGAGAAGTAAAAATCTTGACACCTTACCCCCTTCAGCTTGTCCCACTTTTCCTCAACTGCCCCGCTACTGGAACATTTTCTCTTTCTCAATTTTGATTGTCCCCTTAAGCAAGTTACTAATTAGACATTAAAACTTCCTATTCTCTCAATCCCAAAGCAAAACTGATGAGCAGAGCAAACCAGAGCAGCTGGGCCAGAACAGAACAAAGACATACCTGATGCAGGGAACTGAAGCCAGACCCAAAACGGGCAACCCAATAGGGTGGCCATCTGCCCCATTAATGCCAGCTTGTCCAAGTGTAATTATTAACAGTGCCCCCTTTCACTCTCCAAAGAGTCCCTGTCCAGACAGTTAATTGTGAAGTCGCCTTCACATGACTGACAGTAAGGAAAGTAGGGTGAGGGAAGCGGGGTAGGTGGAGGTGTGAAAGGGAGAGGGCCTCATCTCAGGGTGGCTGGACCTGCACCAGCGTCGTCCTGCATGAATGTGCTCCTAGTCTTGCCCAGGCTGAGTATCAAGAGAAGCAAGAAATCTGGATAAAAATCCAAATGCAGAAACATCAATGTTTTGAGGTTAACATGTTGGCAATTATTCAGCTTTATAAACAAAACAAAACAAAACCAAAAACAGCATGGGAGCCTGGCAAAATATGTGGGTGACCCTTGGCCGCTTTTGAATGAAGTTTTCTATTCTGTCCTTCAAAGAAACAAAAACATAACAAAAAAAATAGGAGATCAAGGGGGGGAAAAAAAAGAGGGCATGGAAAAACCAGCCTCTGGTATAGGCTTTCAGGGTACATTGGTGAGCAAACTTCTCCTAGAGCTGTTTCTGGTTATCACGTGTGATACAGGTTGCAGGGAGGTGGGGATGGGGATGACTAGGGGCGCAGCAGGCAATAAAATAGTTATTGGCACCCGGTTGGTGTTTGGTGCCTGCTGTGTAACTTGCTGGGCGTTGGGAATCTGTATATGGCATATGCCATGTGCACAGTGGGATGTATTTAAAATGTGGGAGACAGGAGCTGTATGGAAATCATTATTTTCAAATGCGGTCATGGCTTTTAGGTTGTGAATTTTTGTTATTTTCCCAAACTGGTTTAGATGAACAGCTTTGCTTTTGAGTGAGATTGAGTTAATCTTATATCTTTATGTTCTAAAAGAAAAAAAAAGAAAAGAAAAAAGAAAGTAACAATGTCCAAACTTCCCTGGAGCCATTTCTGTCTCTGTGAAATAGGCAATTTAAGGTCCATCCCATCCTAAAAGCTTTTAGCTTGTGAAAAGCTTCTTTTCTTGCTTTTAAAACCTTCAGTCTGTGTTTAGAATAAATGGCATTCCTGGATCTGTTAAATAGGCAGTTAATAATGCCACAGAAACTACCCACCGCACACCCAACCATAAAACTTTCTCAGGGGCAGGATGTGTATTGGAATATTCTGTAATGATCCAATGCTGAAACATTACAATCAGCCTTGACCCTGCAATCTGCATTCTTAATTGCAGCCTTCATTTACAGTGGGGTATCGATCTGCTTTCAGTTTGTCCTGAAGGTTGACTGGATCTCGTAATCTGTTCATGTCAGACTGCCTGCTAGGACCAGCATGAATTCAGCTCTTCAGAGGAAGCATTGTCATACAGAGAGGACTCGGCTGTTTGTTTCACCTTGATGTATTTCCCAATATATGCTTCATTCTCTGGGGTAGTTTTTATTCCTCTTCTATAAAATGTGGATTATAAGGACTCATGCCCCATGGAATTTCTATAGGGTTTAGATGAGATAATACATGTAAAGTATTTGATACGGGCATGTAGGAAGCACCAAATAAACGGTAGCCATTAAGATTTTTCTTGCTCTGGATTTAAATTTTTTAAGATCCTGAATTTTGAATTAGTAATGTTGTTGACCATGGAGGAAAATTGAAAAAATATGTTGGTTTCATTTTCTTGATGATTGAAAAGTGAACTAACGGCTGGGTGCAGTGGCTCACTCCTGTAATCCCAGCACTTTGGGAGACTGAAGCTGGTATCACTTAAGGTCAAGAGATCGAGACCAGCCTGGCCAACATAGTGAAACCCTTTCACTACTAAAAATACAAAAATTAGCCAGGCGTGGTGGTGCACACCTGTAATCCCAACTATCTGGGAGGCTGAAGCAGGAGAATCACTTGAACCTGGGAGGCAGAGGTTGCAGTGAGCCGAGATTGTGTGACTGCCCTTGGTCCTGGGCCACAGAGCAAGACTCCTGTCTCAAAAAAAAAAAAAATAAAAAAATAAGTGAGCTAGTAATGAGAAATGAATTTTGGGAATAATGGTGAACTGCAAACATGGACTATAAATTAGACCATATTATATCAGTGTTAAATTCTCTGAATTTGATAATTCTACTATGTTTATATACAAGAATGTCTTTGTCTTAAGAAATTCACTTAAGTATTTGGGGTCCAAGGGGCATGATATCTTCAAGCTATTCTCACATGGTTCAGGAACAAATATGTGCTTAGAGACTTATATAGCAGATGCTGTTAAATGTTGACAGTAATGGGTGTGGGTGATAGGGACATAGGCATTTGTTGTAAAGTTAAACATAAAAAAGTTTTTAATAAAGTGGGCCAGTGAGGAAAAAGGTAGCTGGTAACTTCATTCTGTATTTTTTCACTAGGTCAGAACCCACTGGTTCATGTATCATTTCTGTCCAAAGGTGGATTTTTCCCAGTTAGTTTCTCCATCCTGTTCTTCTTTCCCACCCTTCAATTCTTGATTCCTGGGGATGGTTATTTGAAAAGAACTTCCTTGCCCAGCTTTCAGTGACCCTGCTGTTTTGTTTCCAACTCCCAGTCATAATCCTTTGTTCATGACATTATAATCATCACCACAAGTGGCTAATTGTGATGTCACAAACGGAGGATTATGACTCAAATGAGGAATAAACAGCAGGGGCGGATTAATTCCTAAGCAACGAAGAAGATTCTGTTTTGTGCAAATGCCCCAGGGTAATAAAATTTAAAACCAGAAAAAGGCAAGAGGAAGACAAAGCTGAACATATGTGATCTATTAGCTAAATTGTCTTTAAGTGGAAAGCTTTCCTTTCTCTCTTTCTTCCTTCCTTAATTTTCCATGTGGTATGAATAGCTCCTCTATGGTAGATTAATCGATTTGGTTTTAGGCCTAACAAAGCTCAAGGTGTCTTGCTGACTAATTACACGGATGTCACACCTGGGCTGAAAAGTGAGTCATTATGGAACCTTTGAGGTGTTTTTATTTTCCATAAAGTTGAGTTGCTCTTCTCAGTCAGCATTGCAAAAGTCAGGCTATAAAGATCAGCACGATGGCCGAAGACAGCTGGGCTGATAATTGACAGCAGTCCCAACCTGGAAACTCTGGGTAAGGCCAGCAGAGCCGAATGGCATCAGTCACTCAGGACAGTTTTCTGAATGGGTGATATGTAAATGAGGCAGTGGTAACAGCTGTTGCTGTGGATTGGCCTAGAAATAGTAGTCAGTTCTAAATAGTAGTCAGTTCTCTGTGGAGGGTCAATTTTCAATTCTAAGTCAAGGATGTGTTTTTTTCCCTTTTAGGAAATATGTGGTTCCCATACTATTCAGTTAACCAAGCAGCCAAATCCCTCTCTACACTTAACAGCTCCCTCATCCTCGGGGTTACTTGGCCGTCTCAGGAACACTTCTGAGTTTGTGGCCTTTTCTAAAACCATGGTTGCAGTAGCCAAACTAAACTGGAAATCCCTTTGAATTGTTTTCGTTTTCATGGGACATAGTGTTCCTTTCTTCCGTTTCATATATTTAGTTCTCTGTCGTGCTTGAGCTCTCTCTCGACTTATGACTTCACCCGCACTGGAATATTGGAAGCCTTCTTGAAAAACATTGGTGAAAGACCTGAGGCTACAGTTTGGCATCAGCAGCAGAGCAAATAAAACCACACTTTAAAAACTTGGTAAATTTAGTTATAAAGGAGACTTCCCATTCGAGTCTAGGCATTTAATAATAGCCTGTATGCACAAAGTAGAAATTATGTGATTATTGTCTTGGGGCTGTGATTAGAATGTGTTGCTATATATTGGTAACATTTAGAAATGTGTAACTTCATCCCAGCTCCATGGTACCGTAGGGCAAGCATGACATAAACATGGTCTTGCAGTTGTACACTAGTTTGAGATTCCCTGGAGACTAAACAGCTATGAGGGAGTCGTGCTTCCGTTTGCCGCTGTTGTTTCCTTTGTCTCCTATAGGCTATCAGAGATGTTTCCTGGACTTTTAAGAGTAGCTCCAGCGGAAGTTTTGCCCTCTGAGTAGTAAGGTGGTCATGACTTGTCCTGTTTCCCCTGTGGGAGTGTGTATGCTGGTGGTGGTGGTGGTGGTGGTGGGGGATGTCACCCTTGTTTCCACCTCAGCATGCTGCTGCCAGCTCCCCTCCAGGCTGTGCTGTCGGGACACATCTATGTGCCTGTATGTAGCCCATTAGGGAGCGGTTGCCTGTTCTTTCGAGGTGAGCATACATTTTGATTTTTCTTTTGGCATCTTTTGGTTTGGAACATTTACAGCCCTTTTTAAAAATATAGTCATTTCTGTGTGGGTTTTCTCCGAGCCAGTATTTGCCACACTCCAGTGATATTGGGAGAAACAAAAGGAACACGTCGAAGCCCAGAGGGGCTCTGTCTTAACATCTGACAGAAGCTTCTAAGCCCAGTGTGGTTGTTACTGTGGGAAGTCGGGAAGTCCATTACCCAAGGCTGAGGGAAACACAGGTCATAAAAGCGGGGGCCTCTGATCCTGGGGCATTTACAGCTTAGTTTGGGAGCCAAAACCGGATCATGTGAAACAGCTTAGAACAATTGCAGGACCAAGAATTAGCAAATGTGGATTAATGTAGATTAAAACTTGCCTGTAAGATTCCAAGGGACTCGGAAATGTGAGTTTTACAGTTGACTGGGAAAGGCTTCCTGGAGTAGTTGAGTTTGGGAACCAGGTTTTAAATGAACCAATATGGGGTGGTGAAGATGATCGTGATATCTGTCACCAGAGACACCTCTGTGTGAATCCCTTCCCTGCCATTGACTGACCTTGGGACAAATTATTTAACCCAAGTCTAGTCTCCTGGAGACGAGTCTTTGTGTCTCTCTCCCCATCTCCCTCCCTCTCTCTGTTACTCCTCCTCCCT
Organism: Hylobates moloch; assembly: GCF_009828535.3. NCBI lineage: Eukaryota > Metazoa > Chordata > Mammalia > Primates > Hylobatidae > Hylobates > Hylobates moloch. Next base: position 3,731,528 of record NW_026652279.1, read on the forward strand.
CTCTCCTCCTTTCTTTTCCCGCTCGTCCACCTCTCTCATTCTCTTTCTTAAATACAAGACTGCCTACCTCCCTCATCTGGTGGTTATGAGGATTAAACGCGATAGTACATTTAAAAAATTCGGCAGTGTGCTTGCACTTACTATGTTGGAATTATCGGTGGAGGCAGGAAGAGTTCAAGACGAGGAAACTGGCACATGCAAACAGGCGCACTGATGGAGAAGGAAGACATCAAATGCCTTATTGTGGAGGGCAGTTTAGTTTGGTTCGAAAGGAAGACTGACCAGGGAGGAGAAGAGGGTTGGTTAAAATTAAGAGTGTCCTTGATGGTCCCAGTAGGGATCTGACTACCTCAGGGATGCAGATACTGAGTTGGCAGTGCAAGGAATTCATTGGGGGTTAGTGCCTGTAGCAGAAGTAAAGGGAAGACGCAGGATTGGACAGGGAGAATCTCAGAATGTGCTGCACATCTGCCATAGTGGGCAGAAACAGGCAGACCCCGGTAGTACCCCTGACTCCTTGCAGCCCTTGGCTGGGGAAGAGCTTTGCCTTGACACAAAAGCTGCTTGGAACCTGAAGGTTCTTTGCAGCTGAGTAGCAAGTTGTTTGCTGAAGGGAGCTCCAAGTTGTGCCCCCGCTAGGGCTAGCTAGAGATACCTCCACTATCTGTGTTGGGGTCCCTATTCTGTCTTATTTCTGTCACGTCTAGTTTATTTCCTACACTGCATTTTATCATCAACTGTAATAAAAAGGTAATGAAAATGTATCCTGTTAGTCTCTGCCCCTAGAGTGTGGCCTTTGTCAGTGTAATTGACTGCTGGCACACTGAGGGGCACAGGAGAGGGCATTTCCTGGCAACCTGGCATAGAATGGTGTCAGGTTTCTTATTGCTGTGCTCTCTTTTGAGATTGGAAAGATTAGTTACCGCTTGTTGGGGTAAGAGTGGGAGCGCCGTGCTTCTGAACATTAGCAAAGCATCTGCCAGGACCGTGCACTGTGGGGAGCACTTGGTGCTCGTTACCTCATTCCCGTGGTCTTGTGTGGGGAGGGACTTGTTTACATTTGTTTTAGTACAGAGATGCATGCATGTCCACTTGATGGGTAAGGAAACTGAGTTTTAGAGAACTTAAATATTAAGGTTCTCCAGGGCCACTCACCTCAGGAGTGGCAGAGATGGGACCTCAGCTCTTTCTGCCCACCAAGCCTGTCAACTTAATGGCTCTGCTGTCATGTAACAGAGCTGGGAGCTAGGGAATGAATGCAAAGAGAATTTGGCCCATACTAGCCCTCTGATACTTACCATTGTTCTCTGTGCCAGGGTTCATGTTAGAACTGGCCTGTGCCGTGAATAGTTGGTGAGACTGTGGGGGAAATGAGTGGTCTTAGACATCACTATTGAGGACTTTAAATGAGCACAGCTTCTATGAAGGCGACTGGGCCATGTCCATCACAATTAGATTTGCCTATACCCTTGGGTCGGGAAACTCTGCCCCCAGGTGTGTGCCCCACACATGTACTTGGCCGCAGTGCAAAATGACTCATGTCAAGGTTATTGCTTGCATCAGTGTTTGGATTTTGAAAGGATTGGAAATAACCTGACAGCCCATTAATAGGGGCTGTTTTAATAAATTATGCTATGCTAAATAATGGCATATGTGCAGCTGTTACAATCAGAGAAGCATTGCCCTATGAACAGATACATATGTTTGTCTGTATATCGAAATCTCTATTTCCCTAGATAGCCTTGTTAATCAGGTGGGGAGAAAGCAGGGCATACAACAGTATTTAGTTGAAGCTACTTTTTTTATGGGACACATACAGGATTATCTTTAGCATCATGGTATTAATGGTTGGTGTTGTCTTGAGAGGTATGGGGAAGAGGTGAGATAAGGAGTCCATGTTTTTGTACGTTTGACTTTGATTTATAGAATATATACATACATTATCAGTTCAGAAAATTAAATTTAATAAAGACATCCCCAAAACCAGCCAACCGAAAATGCATCAAGCATTGACCATTGGAACTAGCAAAGAGATAAAGAGATCAGGTAGAGCTTACCAGTTAGACAATACCTACCCGGAAATGAAACCAAGTATCTGTTTATTTCCAGCTGACAGGAAAAGACCTAGGAAATCTTCACCAGATTTGGAGGAAATGTTGGGAATGGTTTGACTTAAACATCTTATTATCTGGCTTATTTGGAATTTTCTTTAGGGGCCTTCAGTGGCACCTCAAGTTGGTCCTTAGCCATCCACCCTCGTGGGTGCCCATAGACTCAGATAAGCAGTGGAGAGCATGTGTGCTGCACTAGCCCTGTTTGGGGTAATAGCCAGCACGTATTCATACAACACTGGTTAATGATTCTTCCCGGCAGTCCTACTAGGCATTCCACCTTTGTCAAGGCCGTCGATGGAATTTGGGGCTGTACATTAAGAGACCTGGCCTGACTTGATCTGGCTAAACATGGCTTTGGGACCCTCTTGGAAGTTTCTAGTTGATATTTTTTATTCTTTTCAAACCAAATCACTGCAGTGAAAAGAAAACAAAACTGTTAACTATTATATGTATATAAAAGTATGAAAAAGGAGTTTTTAAATTTATACAAAAGTATGAAAAAGAATGAGAAGTTAGGAAAGCTTGAATTATATTTTAAGTAAGCCTTTGTGGCTTTGTTGATCATGGAAATCTTTTTATTAACACATTAGGCAAATTCTTTACATGCCAATTTGCATTCACTTAAAGAAACATTTGTGGGGGTGGTGTGTAAAATATGCAGCAATACCTGCTCCTTTTCGGGAAATCCATTTGTTAAATAGCCCTCAGAATTTGACAGTTTTATGGTAGGATTATGACTTTTTTTTGTTTCCATGTCTGCTAAAAAGGCTAACAGAATAAGACAATTTAATCACATGCCATTATGTTCATAGGGGTGTGGGAAGCTCAGACATGTTTCTAGAAAAGGAATCAGGTACCCAGCTTTTCCAAGCTTCTTAGCAAAATTCAATAATTACTTGATTTGGAGATGTCCCCATTCAGCCCCTTCTTCTGAGGGCATCTGGCCTTCTGAGTGTGGCTGACATCACTTTCATCACCTTGGCTCTATTGAGGTGGTTGTCAGGGAAGGTGTGTTGCCAGGACTGTCCTGTCACTCTTCGACAGAGAGAGACAGAGAGACCTTTCCTGGAGTCATCCTTGTTTCCAGCCAGATTTACATTATTTACAGGGTATTAGGCAAGGACCAGGATTTAGCCAGGTGTTGCCCTGGAAAATTGTTTTGGACCTCAAGTCAAAAAAAGGATGCATGCTGACTAGCGGAGGAAACAGCTCCCCACGGGGCAGCCTAGACTCTGTATCCTGGCATTTGTCATCCCAGCTGGAGTTTTTTGAGGAATCGGAGCTAGAATAAAGCAGGAGCTCATCAGAGGCTCTCTTTTCTCAGTCGCCTCCATCTTTCCAGAGACTCAGAGGCCACCAGCTGTGGCAGCGGGTCTCAATCTTTGTCAGTGATTAGCTGCACAGCGGGGTGGGGAAAGCTCTTCGCATTTTCCTCTGTTCTGGGGCTCTCTGGTGGATTGGAGCAGGCAAATCGGGCTCCTCACTGAGCAGGATGCAGGCAAGTCAGAGTGAAAGAAAGGAGCCAGTATCCCCACGACCCGCTAGTGTTTTCCATACCAAAGACTTAACGCTTATGTTTGCAAAATTCAATTGTCAGTACCCTTGTCAGCTGCTGCTTTAAATTCTGTGTCCTTTGCCTGTTTCTGGGTCATTGCCTAGTAAATGGTCAACATTGCCATATCCCAGCTTCCTTTTTCTGGGTTGTCTTGTGTGAGCCTTGTCAGTAGAAGAAGCTTAGATAGGGCGGCTTGACCTTGGCTGACTTGCCATATTCTTGAACTGTCCTGCCCCGCTTCTCAGTGCATCAGGGAAAATATCCTAACATGTCTGGCATGCCCTTTAACTTGACAGAGAGGGCAGAGGCTGGGGAAGTTTGCTGGTGTGACTGCACTTGGTTAAGCAGCCAGTGCTGGCGAAACAGGCCTTACTTAGCCCAGGCATTCTGACTGCCATTTGAGGACTTTTTACTGTAATAATCCATCACTCTGGACATGCTCTAGGAATGAAAATTGTATTTACTGTTGGCCTAAGAAAAACATTTTGCAATTCATATTTGAAGCTGCTTTAACAAAGATCCTTAACACCAGCCAGAAGTGATTTGGCTATTGGAATTACCTATTTTGGAGAGTGATTCCTATAACTGCTTCCCTATCATCATCTGTAATGGTTGAAGCTATGTGTATACATTCACACGTTTACACACAAACAAGATAATTTCTTTACTGGGTCTTAGCAAAAAGTCTAGAAGGATTTTCAATAAAACTGGATGCGTATTTATGATTGTCTGCCTTAAAATGTAGATTGTGTGGCATGTATGAATTTCACTTTGGAGGGAACAGTCTTGAGCAAGCACCTCAAGTAAATAACATAGGCAATCACTCTCTGCTGGGGCAGCTGAAACTGAGAAATAGTGAGAGGGCTATGTGGCTGCTTATGTGGGAAGATTTAATTTCTGTTATAGGATGCTGAGGACCTTGGACATTGAGGCACTGAAGCTGAAGTGGCAAGGGCAAGTGTGAATTGCATCAGATCTTTTTCTCTCAGGGTCATTTCTTTGTATCCCAGGTAAGGTAGCATTTGGATTTCTAGTCTTTATATTTATTGGTGGTGAGTAATTCTCCCCAAAAATGGAGGGGGAGAAACTAGTATGCAAATGATGACAAAATAGAAGAAATCTATCTCATTTTACAGTGTTCTTATCCCATCATTAAAATTAGTTGATGAGAGAAATTGAAGTTTTAACCAGATTCCATTTATTTCCTACCAGACACATTTTGGAAATCTCAGTTTGTGTTCTGAAGATTTTCTAGCTAGAAAGTTTTAGTGGGGTTAGAAATAGTGTTCCTCTCAATTGCTTCTGAATGAAAGCATACTCCATTGGAAGGACCATCAGCAAGGGCCATACATTCTAGCAAGTCTCATTGTTTTTCCCACGCTATTGTTCAGCTTCCTTTTTCTTTGGACACTGTCTCAACCCTTCCCTGGGTTTGGTGGTGCCAGACTTCCTTCTGGCATTATCCGCAACCGACAACGGACTTTACTTGTCATGTCAATATCACCAGCTTTCACTGCATGCAGCATATGGCCTGGAATGCAGTTTGTCACTATCACTTCTTGGAAACGCGGGGGCCTCCTGGTTCTTCAAGGCCACTAAACCCAAGAAGGCAAAGACCCCCTAAGGAACAGCATCAGATCCCTTTCTGGGTGTTTGTTGCAGGGTGGCTCATTTGCTGCTTTTCTCCAGGATAAATGGCAATTTCTCGATGCTTGATAGGGATGTATTAAATACAACGGCTGACCCTGTCGGCCTTGTTTTTCATCACCTGGACATCTGATACATGCAAAGTGGAGGAAGTATTGCAAAGAGTGGAAGACAGGTTAAACACATATGCACCAAAACAGTTAAAGCTTGAGTCACTAAAACACTCATTGTGTTTTTGCTCTGAAGGTCCATGAAGGGATAGATTCGTCCATCCTCCTTCTCTGTCATCACGCGTCAAGGCCAGGATTGTGCCATTTATGGATTCCACATCCTAAGAGAAAACTGTTTACTCAGATGGTTTCTGGTAGTGACTCCTCTTCTCTTTGAAATGCCCTTCAAAGTATTTAGCCAGAAACAAAGCTTTTTGGTTTTTGAGCTTGTGTCAGGCTTTTGCTACAGAGTAATTTTTTTTTCAAGGAAATTAATAGATGATACACTCAACGCTAGACAATTTTAGATCTCAGAGCTGTCTTTCTTGAAAGGTACATTACTGTTTCTTTACATCTCTCAGATGAGACTGCTCAGAGAATGATTGATTTTGGGGTGAATTGCTATGTTTTTACATAGACAAAATAAAACCACAAAATCTGCCAATAGAGGAAATAAAATATGGCATGCCATCAACGTGGAATATTAGGCACCCTCAAATGTTGTAAGTCTATGTATATATGACATGGAAAAATGTTTTAAGATGTGGTTGGGTGACTTTAAAACAAGTTGCAGTTTAGGCACAGTGCCTCATGCCTTTAATCCCAGCACTTTGAGAGGCTGAAGTGGGAGGACTGCTTGAACCCAGGAGTTTGAGACGACCCTGGGCAACATAGAGAGACTCCATCTCTACAAAAATAATTAGCTGGGCCGGGCGCGGTGGCTCACGCTTGTAATCCCAGCACTTTGGGAGGCCGAGGTGGACGGATCACGAGGTCAGGAGATGGAGACCACGGTGAAACCCCGTCTCTACTAAAAATACAAAAAATTAGCCGGGCGTGGTGGCGGGCGCCTGTAGTCCCAGCTACTCGGAGAGGCCGAGGCAGGAGAATGGCGTGAACCCGGGAGGCGTAGCTTGCGGTGAGCCGAGATTGCGCCACTGCACTCCAGCCTGGGCGACAGAGCGAGACTCCATCTCAAAATAAAGATAAAAATAAAAATAAATGATAATTAGCTCGGTGTGGTGGCACATACCTGTAGTCCCAGCTACTCTGGAGGCTGATAGCAGAGGATTGCCTAAACCCAGGACATAAAGGCTGCAGTGAGTCGTGATCACACCACCGCACTCCAGCCTGGGAGACAGAGGGAGACCCTGTCTCAAACAAACAAAAAACAAGTCGCAGAACAATGTGCAAAATGGAGTGTGATGCTATTTGTGCTTCCTATATATGAGGGTCAGGACCATCCTAAATATGTATGTATATCTCTGTGTGTATCCGTGTAATTGCTTAGAAAAATCACTAAAAAGGTATGAATCAAACTGTGTTCCTTCAGGCAACGCTGGGTGGAAGTGGACAGAGGGTGACTATTGAGTTTTGTTTACATCTGTGTATTGTCCTGATCTCATACAATGAGAAATATTTATATACTACAGATAAACAAATTTTGGAAAATATCCCAGCAACGTTAGTAATGCAACAGTGCTTTCCCTGGGGCCACCATTTTGGTTCTTACCAAGAACAGATGGTAGCATTAAGTATTTCAGTAAAATTTTAATATCATAAAAAGCATATGGGGCTTTCCTAAGGTCTGAGAGGCACAGTATAGTCATGTTAAATAAAGAGGACTTCTGTTTAAACCTTTGATTCATTAACAGTTTATTGCTGGGCAGATAAAAAGGGGATGTTTACATCACACACAGGTCGAAGACAAATACATTTTAGGTTGCAGAGAGTATATAAGGTAAGTAGAATGAAGAATGAGTATTTCATGATATATTTTTTACTTTTATTATTTTTTGAGTACATTCCAATGCTAAGCAGTGAATAATATATGATACATAATGAATTTTCTTCTGCTCCTATGCGGAGTTTTCTCCTTAAGGATTCATCTGCCCTTCAATAGGTGTGGCGTTAGTTAATGGTTTGATGAAGAGTTTTATGTTGCACGTAAGTTGCAAATAGCATTCCTTTTGTTTGGATGCCCAGTAGAATTGGACAAACCAGTGTTCAAGTCTCCATGGCACAACTTAGTGGCAATACATCCTTGCATTCAACTTTGAGCTGGGGTTTTTCAGCTATAAAATGTAAATAATAAAATTACTTAACTCCATAGAGTTGATGTATTAAATGAAATAGTGTACAAAATTGATATAAGTTACAGGTTGTGGCACATGTTGTTTGGTAGATATTAGCTGCCATTACTACATTTGATAGTTTGGAAATTTTCATGCGCGTCCGTGTGAAGAGACCACCAAACAGGCTTTGTGTGAGCAGCAAGGCTGTTTATTTCACCTGGGTGCAGGCGGGCCGGGTCTGAAAAGAGAGTCAGCGAAGGGAGATAGGGGTGGGGCCGTTTTACAGGATTTGGGTAGGTAAAGGAAAAAGGGGGGTTGTTCTCTGGCAGGCAGGAGTGGGGGGTCACAAGGTGCTCAGTAGGGGAGCTTTTGAGCCAGGATGAGCCAGGAGAGGGAATTTCACAAGATAATGTCATCAGTTAAGGCAGGAACAGGCCATTTTCGTTTCTTTTGTGGTGGAATGTCATCAGTTAAGGCAGGAACCGGCCATCTGGATGTGTACGTGCAGGTCACAGGGGATATGATGGCTTAGCTTGGGCTCAGAGGCCTGACAGAAATGAGCAGAATTGAAAGATTCATGACAAAACTTGGCTACTTCTGTGCAAGCACCTATTAAGCTTTTTTTGGTAAGTTGTACATTTTCTTCTTCAGGGTCTTCCCAGCCCTGTTAGTAACAGTTGTTTTTATAGCAATTGGATATGATATGAAACTAAGAACTTTATTATTAATTGGTTGCTATTCCTTGGAATAAAAATGAAAAAAAGATTAACAATGGAAGAATATTAAAAGTACAATTTGCCCATTCATTATATCAGATGTCTCGGTTTTATGGCGAGGTAGGCATCATATTAAGGTACAGCTATTTAGCGAGATGTATAAATGATTAATATATGAGAAATTATGAATTTAATACCCGTCCAAAACTTGTTAGAATAAATGACTTTTATGTTCCCATTAGGTTTTGTGATGGGAAATAATATATTTTATGTAAGAGAAAATTCAAATGCTTCTGCTTATTACCCATGAGGTGTCCGTGAACTTGGCACGATATTCCTTTTTTCTAATATATTCTGAACTCTCATGGTTAAATGCGTAGGTAATGTGTCATAATTGAATACATGTTCTTATCAATAGTGTCTGTCAGCCAGTTTCCAATAGATTCAGCAGACATTTTCTGCCTATTAGGGGGCTGGACTTGGTGCTGAGGAGTACCCAAGAAGGGTTAAGTTCTTGCCCTAGAAAGGTGTGCTCAGATACTCCAGTAAGAGGCAGGCATAATCTGCTGCAGAATAAAGGTGCACAAGGTGTGTGTGTTCAGGGCTGGGGAGGGAGAAGATGAAGACATATTAAAATCTGACTCCAGGCTTGTGTGTGGAGAGAAATTAAGAGAAGCAAGGCTTTAGGCTGGGTGCAGCGGCTCACGCCTGTAATCCCAGCACGTTGGGAGGCCGAGGTGGGCAGATTGCCTGAGCTCAGGAGTTCGAGACCATCCTGGGCAACACAGTGAAACCCCATCTCTACTAAAAATACAAAAAAATTAGCCGGGCATGGCAGCGGGCACTTGTAGTCCCAGCTACTCGGGAGGCTGAGGCAGGAGAATCGCTTGAATCCGGGAGGCAGAGGTTACAGTGAGTTGAGATCATGACACTGCACTCCAGCCTGGGTGACACGGTGAGACTCCATCTCCAAAAAAAAAGAGAGAGAGAGGGAAGCAAGGCTTTAAAAAGTAGGTGATGTTAATGAGTTGAGTAGGGATGAAGCAGCTGGGCTTGAGGATCTACCATGCCATTTCAGAGGCAGGGAACAGCATTTTGAATAGAGGGAGGAGTGCATGCTAAGACGTGGGTGCAAAAATGCCAGTTAATTCTTTACGGAATGACTAACTCTCTAACAGAGACAGAACTGGAATAAGGTAGACAGGCAAGAGGCCAGTTCCTGAAGGGCCTTGGGTCTTTTAAAGACAATTAGAAAAAGATTTTTAAAAAGTCCCTTACATAGTAAAACCACAGTGAGGTAACACTGTCTCATGTTGATTGGCAAAGATCAAAATGTTTGATAAAATACCAAATTGGTAAGGGTATGAATAAACGTACTCTATTACCTACCTACACCTAGACTGCAGCTGTGTCAGTATGAACATGCATCTGGCTGAGAACCTGTCGCTTTCCACAGAAAGTAGAAATATGCATATACTTTGTGACTCAGTGATCCCACTTCTGAGAAATTATCCCATGGACAAACTGCATATCTCCACCAAAGTTTATGTACTAAGATAGTTATTGCAGCAACGATTGGAATAGCATGAAACTGAAAACATCCTAGATAGCCATAATTAGGAAATTTCAAATTGTGATATATTTGTGCAGTGGGGCATGATGTAGCCATTTATAAGAAAGGAAACTCTGCATGTATTGATTTAGAATGATTTTCCATCCATATACTGAGTGAAAAGAGGGTATGTACAGAATTTGTACGGTGTTCTGTTTAAGATTGTGGGAGTGAGAAACATGCTATTCATTCGCATTCTCTCTCTCACTCTCATCCGCACTCTCATTCACTCACACATACTGTCTTTGGAAGGATATGCAAGAACTGTTACCAAAAGTAGCTTCTGGGGAGGAGACCTACTTTTCACTGCATACTCTTTTGAACTGTTTGGCTTTTTTTCTTTTTCTTTTTTTTTTTTTGACACAGAGTTTTGCTCTTGTCATCCAGGCTGGAGTGCAATGGCGCAATCTTGGCTCACTGCAACCTCCGCCTCCCGGGTTCAAGCGATTCTCCTGCCTCAGCCTCCTGAGTAGCTGGGATTACAGGCGCCCACTACCACGCCCAGTTAATTTTTGTATTTTTAGGAGAGACAGGATTTCACCATGTTGGCAAGGCTGGTCTCGAACTCTTGACCTCAGGTGATCCTCCCACCTTGGCCTCCCAAAGTGCTGGGATTGCAGGTGTGAGCCACCGCGCCTGGCGTCTGTTTGGCTTTTTGTTGCAAGGTCCTCCATTTTTTCAAAATTTAGAAATAAGAGTTCCTGCATTGGCTTGAGGCTCCTGATGTCTTAAGAGCATTGAAATGGGTGGACCACCATTGGTTAGGGTTATGGGTAGGGTCATGAAAGGCTTAGTTTAGTAGTTGGTAGGTCTCAATTTTCTCTCTATGAGAACAAATTCCTTTGACTAAAGGATTTCTGTTCGCCTTCTACCTCTGATATCCAATCCCTTGCGGAGTCCCATTTTATGCACCTCGGCATTTTAGGAATTAATTCGAGATTTTACAGTTTGGCTTGATTTGATTTTATTTTGTTTTTTGATTTTTGACTATTCACAAGATTTTTTAAAATGTCATACATTTCCATTGAAGAGAGGATGAGTTCTACAGCTAGTATGACATGTTCTAGGTTGCAGTGGTGTAGTTCAAGTTTTATGTTTGTTTGGTTCTAATTTTATTGCTTTTGCCAAGTGAACAATAATTCGAATCAAAGATGCTAATTATATGATGTACAGAATCAATCAATTTTGAGATTAAAACACTACTGTATACTATATACTAAATATACATTAATGTTAATAAATACATCCCTAGTTCAAAAATGTTAGAATGAGTGAATGAGTATGTTGGCAAGAGGGATGGAGTGAGATAGGGATTTAAGGATGTGTTTGAGAACATTCTGTGGCACAGTCAACATGAGGTTGAGCTGATTGGGATGTAACTACATGTTCTTAAAATGAAGACTTTGAGGGTGTTGTTATGAGAACAAACCAAAAAATGGGGTTCTTCCATGCACTTGTAGTACCCCAAAGTTCCCCCTAATGCTTGTATGATTGTGCTATTTTGTTGTTGTTGCAAATTGGTATGAGTACATATCTATTACAAAATTCTAGCCAGGCCGAGCACGGTGACTCACGCCTATAATCCTAGCACTCTGAGTGGCCGAGGCGGGTGGATCGCCTGAGGCCGGGAGTTCGAGACCAGTCTGGCCAACATGGGGAAACCCTAACTTTACTAAAAATACAAAAATTAGCCAGGCGTCGTGGCAGGCGCCTGTAATCCCAGCTACTTGGGAGGCTGAGGCAAGAGAATTGCTTGAACCCAGAAGGCGGAGGTTGCATTGAGCTGAGATCACATCATTGCACTCCATCCTGGGCGACAAGAGTGGGATTCCGTCTCAAAAACAAACAAACAAATTCTAGCCACATGCTTATTTGCAATGTGAGCCCACATTTGGTTTTATAATCCTTTCTCACTGATGGACTGATGGGCTACATGAATACACTTTTTTTGTATTCATACTGGCTGGGTACTTCGGTGGGTAGGTGCATGGAGGAGCAGGTAACCGGATCTGAGAATTAGTCTTTGCCGGGGAAGCGACTAGAGCCTTAGCTTTTTTCAATGGAGAAATCCCTTTTCTGGCTTTGGCCAGTGTAGGGTAGACTGCAAGAAGGTGCTATGAAAACTTACCATATGTATTTTTCATGCTTCAATCTGGTAATGGTTGATCTTTTAGTCAGACTGGGGTTTGAATATTGCCTTCTCCACTGATAACGGTCTTGTGACCTGAAAGTCTTTTAAACTTTCTGAGCTTTAAATTTTTCTCTAGTCAGTAGGGATGATGGCAGTCTCTCTCCTGGAGTTAGTTATTGGGAAGATTGATTTTGATGGAATTCAGGACATACTACTCCAAAATATGGCACCTTGGAATTTGAGAAAACAGCAGAAGCAGAAAGGTCACTTTTACCTTCCCTGACCCTTCTCCCCTGAGGCAGGTTATAAAACCTAGGAAGGCCACTCTCTGGCTTTCTCCTGCTTTTCTTCACTGAAGTAGGTCCTAAGACCCACATTCCAGAGGCGCCTCCCTCTACCCTGAGAAAAGAGGCATCCTTATCACTGAGGACAGAGAGAGACGCTGTTGGGGCTCAGAGAACAATACTCTGAAGTCTGATACTTGCATGCTCAGTACTTTTGAATTAAAGGAAATTGGAAGGGCTTCAAAACTGCCCCAGAAGCAAGGATTTGGGAACTTTCTGTTGTACTCCCTTCGTCCCCCATGGTCTCTCTGGAATTCCCCATATCTGACTTAGAAAGCTTCTTACAAAATAAATGCAATGGTCTTAAAACCCCCTCCTTAGAAGTCTCATTAAATAACCAGGCACGATTAACCATCAGAGAAGAGAAAAGACTAAGAGTAGTCACCATGCCCAGACATGTTTTTCATCTTTTCTTCTGAGGGCAGCTTTGAGGGATTACCTGGGAGACTTTATCTGCATAATAAGATAACCTTTGGTAACAGTGCAGTTCTGCTCCTTCCTTCCAGTATTCAGTCCCATTCAGTTTCCAAAGAATCACTTATAATCTATTGTCTGTCCTTTGGGCTCATTCATTCCCCCCTAAAAATCATTTATTGCTCCTTCAAAATTGCCCACAGCCCCCCACTTCCCTCTCCCCTATGAAAAGGGTAGTTATGCCTCAACCATTTGGCCCTTCTTTGAGTCTCATATTTTGCATGACTCCTGTACCTATGCCTGTTATTCTGTCTGTTGTCAGTTTGGGCACACTTAAACATTCAGAGGGAGAGGGAAAATTCTTTTTATCCCTACAACACCAAGAAGAATTTGAACAAACAGTCCTTGCTAATTTCTCCTGCATTTATTCCCATCAGACCATATTCTTTTATCCTCTAATTGTATTTCTCCGTGACTCTTCATTCTTCATCAAACACAGGCATAAAAATACATAAGGTTACCTATTTCTTAGAGTCTTCATTTCCAAATGAAGGTTCCCGTGTCACATAAAACTTATATTAAATAAATATCTATGCTTTTCTCTTGTTAATCTGCCTTTTGTTATAGGGGCCTCAACCATGAACTTAGATTGGGAAGGAAAGAGATTTCTTTTTCCCTACAATTTGATGTAAAGTCTCCATGGCACATAAGAGATAGTCAGTTAATGTTGCTTATCATCATCATCATTTTTTTCTGGAAAGGGCCAGAAAGAAAATGTTTTAGGCTTTGCAGGTCATACCTTATCTGTTAAAACTATTCAACACTGCCCTTGTAGCAGGAAAGCAGGCATAGATAATACGTAAGTGAATGGGTGTGGCTTTGTTCCAATAAAACTGTATTTACATAAACAGGCAGGCTGGATTTGGCCTGAAAGTATGTGAACCACTGTAGCTGTGTGTGTCAATACAACCTTACTTACAAAACCAGGCAGGATAGATTTGGCCCATGGGACATAGTTGGCTAATCCTTATGTAGCAGTGGTTCTGAAACCTTTTAATTTCAGATCTCCTTTATACTCTTAAGAATTATTGAATAGGACCTGAAAGAGCTTTTGTTTATGTGGATCATATCTGTGGATATTTACTGTTCTAAAAATTTTAACTGACAAATTAAACTGTTAATTCATTTAAAATAACTAATAGAACCATAGCATGTTAACATAAATAACACACTTTTTATAAAAGAATTATTTTTCAGAACAACACATTTTAGTTGGAAGAGTGGCATTGCTTTACACTTTTGCAAATCTTTTTAATGTCTGCCTCAGCAGAAGACAGCTGGATTCTCCTAACTGCTTTTGCATTCAATCTGTTGTGATATTATAAGTCGTATTGTCTCCTGAAAACTCCCTTGCACCTCCTAAAAGTATCTTGCTGACCCACAGGGGTCTTTGGACCACAGTTTGAGAATCTATGTCCTATAGACATCATTAAGGGAAATTAAGTTAAGTATTACCTTGTAAATGGCAGCTGCTTTTACCTATTATTTCAGAGTTTCTTTGTCATCTTTTTTTCTGAGCTAAAAGTGAACATTTCAGTGTCTGTTCCTTCCCCCTGCTGTAGAAGGCATCTTTAGTCATGTGGTAGGTGTTTATGAAAGCAGGTTTGCTTTATTTTCTGAAATGATTGTCACCTTGGCTTAAATTGTCTGCTGCTGCATCACAATAGAGTTTTACTACTGTGGAGAAACAAAAGTCAGGAGATAGTCTGAATTCATTGGAGTAAAAGGGAACAAAAGAAGCTAGCTTCAGAACAGGAAAATGCCTGTGATGACAAAGAAGCCTAAAAGAATGATTTGCATAAAACTGAAACACTTGAAAAGCTCCAAGAAAATAAGGTTAAATACAAAAGGAGACTCAACCTCAGACTGGCTGCTTTTGAAATAACTTTTCTAGAGGGTTTTCAAGAACAAATATTTCATACTTAAGTTTTGAGGGCCCTTCAACTTTAGGTCAGTGATATCTGGGATTCTGGGTTCGTGGCAGTGGTGAGGGGGTCTGTGTGGTCCTCTTGAAACTGATCCTTATATAGTGAACCGGTGGCTCTGAAAATCTGAGGAGTTTTCATACCCAAAGTCTCCTTATTCTTCTCTCTACCCCCCAAGGATTTCCATATGCTGCTAAAACTTGGCTTTTCAACCAAGAAATAAGTCAACTCTCACATTTTGCTGGAACGATGCTCTAGGATCCTCATATGAACCTATATATGTGAGATTTTTCTCATAAAGGCAAAATTATTTCATCCAGATCTGTTTTCTTCTTTGATACCTGCAAGTAAATAGATGGGCGATAAAGCTGCAAATAAGCTGGGAATGTTCCACAGTAAGATTTCTCACAGTCCTGACTAGATAGAAATGAATATTAAAGTAATTCAGCACAGTACTAAAAGCTTGTACCTAATTGCCTTTTCTTTATATTTAGCTTAACTTTAAAGGAAATTTATAACTAAATTGGGCTCAATGAATTCCCTGGTTGCCTACTTTTATTACCCATTATAACATATTTCTGTTCAATTTCCCTCTTCCGTCTGTGATACTTCAGTGAAGATATGAGTATGTATTTGGAAGATGGTGAAGTGAACTTGACTGTTTTGGGAGGCTCAACTCCAGGGCTTTTCAAAAACAGCAGCAATGTCAAGGAAACAATTTTAGCCTTGTTCCAGAATATTCACATTTTGGGCTTTCTCTTATGACTGTAGAAGGAAAAATCCCCTTATTTTTTTCACACTCATGTTTAGCTGTGTCATTTTCATTCTGGGTATACATCCCTTTCCCATTTATTACATCTGTTACTTTTATACTCCACGGGAAATACATGTAAAACATCCTACCCACTCTGATAGAAACAAATGTGCATCCCTGTCATTAAAACTACACCTGTAAGCTTTGCCCCTATCCAGGTCAAAAGGCCCTACCATATAAGGAATCCCAGCAATTAGCAAGGAAGTGAAAACAGTCTAGGAGGGAAAGACTCCTGGTTTTCTGGAAACCTATACAGTGGGAGCTTTAATAGTTGCCCTCAATCTCCCTGCCCTCCTTGCTTGCCCCTTTGTTCTGTTTAATGCTAGCTGCATATTTCTTCTTGTGTTTTCACGGAGCAGTCCACCATCACACCATATGGGCTTTTTCCTCTGGTGATTAATCAGGTTGCACACTGAGCTCTCTGATTCTTTGGGGACTGTGTTTGCTCATGGTCTTGTCAGAACATGCAGAATAGCTGTGTGATACTTCTCACATTTGCACCCACTGCTAACAAGGTATCTGACAACTCAATATCATGTTGGATGCAAGGCACAGGATGCTGCTGGGCTAGTGCTGTTTAATTTTCAGATCTCTGGTAGCTATGAGTTTGAGGAGGCTTGGGTCACGTTTTCTTATTTATGTTGCATCTCTACTTTCATATGATTATAATAGTAATATTTGAAAACTTTTTGCATAAAGGCAGAAGAGGAAAAAACCCATATTTAGTGACTAATTCTTCTACAGTATAATAATGAAAAGAAGTGAGTGCAGAAACATTTCTAACAATTGTTATAATAATGATGGTGATAGAAATAATTGAAGGCTGGGCACAGTGGCTCACACCTGTGATCCCAGTACTTCGGGAGGCCAAGGTGGGTGGATCCCTTGAGCCCAAGAGTTCAAGACCAACCTGGGCAACATGGTGAAACCTCATCTCTACTAAAAATATAAAAATTATCCAGGTGTGGTGGCACGTGACTGTCATCTGAGCTACTCAGGAAGCTGAGGTGGGAGGATCAGTTGAGCCCCCAGGAGGTCGAGGCTGAAGGGAGTGCCACTGTACTCAGCCTGGGTGACAGAGCCAAACCCTGTCTAAAAAAGAGAGAGAAAGGGAAGAGAAAGAGAGAAAGAGAGGAAGGAGAGGGAGGAAGGAAGGAAAGAAAAAAGGAAAAAAGTAGCCTGTGTACTTTCTTTCTTTCTTTATTTTTTGAGACAGGGTCTTAGTCTGTTGCCCAGGCTGGAGTGCAGTGGCACGATCTCGGCTCTCTGCAACTTCAGCCTCCTGGGTTCAAGTGATTCTCCTGCCTCAGCCTCCGGGATAGCTAGGAGTACAGGCAAGCACCACCACACCTGGATAATGTTTGTATTTTTAGTAGAGACAGAGTTTTGCCATGTTGGCCAGGCTGTTCTTGAACTGCTGGCCTCAAGTGGTCTACCCAGCTTGGCCTCCCAAAGTGCTGGGATTATAGGCCTGAGCCACCACGCCCGGCCATGAATAGTAGCCTGTGTGCTTTGATGCATCCTGCTAAGACTTTACCCATCCTTACCCTTTTAAATATTGACCCTAACATGCTGAGAATAGGAACTGTTACTTTCTTCATTTTAGAGAAGAGGAATTTGAGGCCAGGAAATAAAGTAACTGACTTTAAGTCCCTCTTATGGAGAGTTACATTTTTTTTTTTTTTTGAGACGGAGTCTCCCTGTGTCGCCCAGGCTGGAGTGCAGTGGCGCAATCTCGGCTCACTGCAAGCTCCACCTCCCGGGTTCACGCCATTCTCCTGCCTCAGCCTCTCCGAGTAGCTGGGACTACAGGCGCCCGCCACCACGCCCGGCTAATTTTTTGTATTTTTACTAGAGACGGGGTTTCACCATGGTCTCGATCTCCTGACCTCGTGATCCGCTCGCCTCGGCCTCCCAAAGTGCTGGGATTACAAGCGTGAGCCACCGTGCCCGGCCGAGAGTTACATTTTTACAAAACTTTTCATTTAACAATTAAAAAAATTTAGTTTGAGTTAAAACGTTTATACACGCATGCACACACACACACACAGGCACAGTAAATTGTACAAATCTGAAGTATGTGGCTCAGTGTGTTTCTGTAGGTGTGTTACTGCTTTCACCTGAGTGCCTGCCTTGCAGATCAAGATGGAATACTTCCTAGCATTCCAGGCACATCTGTCATTTTTCCCAACCCCCCACCAGGTAAGCACTGTTGTATTTCCACTCACCGTATAGATAGATTTGCCCACATAACTTAGGGAACTCTTTTGGGTCTGTCTGCTTTTGCTCAACATAATGTCTATGAAATTCACGCGGGATGTTGTGAGGTACTTACTCTTTAGGTATTGATTAGACAGTTACACAACAGTTTGCCAGTTTTCTTCTTCTTAGACCTTTTGAGTTCTTTCTAGTTTTAGGCTTTCGTGAATAAAGCTGTAAAGAGCAATCTTGTAAATGCCTGTTGGTGCACATTTGTATGCAGTTCCCTCTGGTGCCTACCATAAGGGATAAGGTTAAATGTAATTCTTACGGTAAGTGCAGAATTTGCATTTGAACCTTGATTCTCTATACGCAGAGCCTTGGCTCATTACACTACCCTCTGCTGCTGCCTGTAATTTTAAAACCTGTATTTCTTCCCAGGTAAGGAAGTTGAATCTTTTTTTTTTTTTTTTTTTCCACCCGTATGAAAGTTCAGTGGACTGGCACTTTAAGATGGTTCTTAGCAGCTTGTGTCTGCCCCACTTACATAGGTGCCACACCGTTAAACTGCCTATCATTTTCAGACTGGTGCCTTTCTGGAAAATAGATAAAGGCCATCAGAAGAATGCATCTTATCAGTATTGCTTTAGCCGAAAGGGTTGTAAAGAAATCAGGTACAGTAATGTCAAATTCCGTAAGATTGGTATTGAGAGAGTAGCCGTGTCAACCAGGCTGACACTTTTTCTCTTTTGGCTTTATTTCATAGTATGGGCATGAATGGTGGAGTGATCCAGATTTGGAAACCAAAAATGGTGTTTCTAAGGCATTCCACAGGGCTGGGGGCGTTGATGCTATATCTTTTCATGCTCCCTTGGTGCTAATTGGCTGTATGGCCTTGGGAAGGCCACTTAGTTTCTCCTGCCTCGCTCATTTGTAAAGTGGGGGGCATAGGATTGTATCAGTGAAACTTCACCTTTTCTTGGTAATCTGACGGATGACCCTCTCCTTTGAAAAACAAATACAAATCTCTGTAAATTTCAAACCCATTTCACATGGGCTTGTTGATACCTGTTAGCTCGGGATTTCTTAATTCTAAAGGAGATTCCCAATTCTATTATTAATGAAAGTTCAGCTTTCTGCATTTTGGAGAAGTCTTTTATTATACCAGGTTTATTGTTCTGGACAGCAATATATAGTGTTGTAGCTAAAATGAAAATGATACTCCGTGGTCTACCTGCAACAAAAGTGAGCTGGATATACTATTGATCACACTTGAAATAACTTATCTTTGTGGACTGCCACTCTGAGGCAGCCTTGTGCTGTGAGGGTAGAGAGGTAAACAAGTCATACTCCAGCTGCACCCCCATAGGATTTACAGTAGCGAGAGGATCTGATTTGGTGAATTTTCATGGAGAGGAGAGGCACAAATTGGTTGTCTGCAAGGCCAGATAGTATATAAGGAGAGGCACAAATTGGTTGTCTGGGAGGCCAAGTTCTGGAGGTAGACGGCCAGGTTTTCGTGGGCCAGTTACTAAAAACCGTACTTCAGTTTGTCCAGCTGTAAAAAGGGTATAGTAACTGTACCTACCATTTAGGATTGTGGGGCTTTAAATGAGTCCATGCAGGGTTTCTTGGCTTGGGCACTATTGGACACTTTGGGCCAGATAATTGCTGTGCATTGTAGGGTGTTAAGCATTTGTAAAATGGGGGGCATAGGATTACATCAAGGATTCTTCACCTTTTCTTGGTAATCTGTTGGATGACCCTCTTCTTTGAAAAGCAAATACAAATTTGTGTCAATTTGGCCTCTGTTCACTAGATAGCTCCTGTGTGGCAACAAAAAATGTCTCCAGGTATTGCCAAATGTTCCCTGGAGGGGCAAAATCACCCCCCACCCCCACCCCCACCGCACCTTGACTTTGATCACTAGTCTTATGTTAAATTCTCTTCTAAATGCTATGGTAAAAGCACCTGGTGGCTGTTGCCTTAAAGAAAAACTCCTCTGAGAAAGCCATAATTCCCTGCCTAGTGCCCCATTGATGAAAACAAAAATAGAAAGCTAACAAAGCCCTGGTAGCAAAGGTCTGTTTGTTCCCATTCCCCTGCTTGCTGAATTATTGATATACTTTCTGAGATGAGCTGCATTTATTCAGGTAGGATTAATAGCCACCACCTTCTTGAAGAACAGTAGCTTCTGCCTGGCCCCCGCCCCTGGCCCTTGCAATTTGACAGTTTCTGCTACCTGCTCATTTGCAGCTCAGCTTCCCTGGCTTCCTGCAAATAGGTCCTTGCTGAGAGCAGACCTGTTAAATCATGTTAAAGCCAGGCAGCTCCTGGGAGAACCCCAGCCTGCTGGAGGTGTGAACACAGGTGCTGGACAGTGAGCTTAGCTGCCTGGGATAAAAAAAACACATGCATTGAAGAGCTTTGGGTGGCTGAGCCCCAGATATTTGCTCATCACCTATTAATGACCACATACCCCATAGGCATCCACCAAGAAGGGGCTCTTGGGGCACCTGAGAGTTGAAGTTAAGTTAGTGAAGATGCCTTCGCTGAGTGTGAAGAACAGGTGGAAATTACAGTTCTGAAAAGGCACTTGGAAAGCAGGGAGCAGAATACCAGTATCTGATGGGTTTTGTTTGTTGGGAGACGGAGTTGGAGGGTGGGAGAATGGGTAGATTCTGATTCTTCTTTTATTCTCCATTATTTGCTCAAGGCTGCTATTTTGTCAGGGGTTTCAGGCTGTGGATTTCGTGGACCAGTTTAAAGTAAAACTGGAGGCCTGCTGTAAAGTAGCTAAATAACTTTTAAGTTTGTGCAATAGAGATGTTTAAAGAAAAAAAAAATACTATTTACTGTCGCCATCACCGCATCAAAGAAAGGATGCTTTGTCACCAAAGGATTAGGAGGAGTATAACTGCAATAAAGAAGAGTCATTTATGTTAAATGAATCAGGTGTTATGGACCTTATTCTTGGTTATTTTACCAGGACCCGGGAACAATGTCATCATAGGCTTCTCCATTTGTTTCACTGCACATAGTAGAGATTAAATGCTTAGTACTGCTTAGATGACTGAATGAACAGTGGTACCCCATGTTCATCATTCTTGGGGAGGACTGATGCTTGAGCAGAGGCCGTGAGGTGCCCTCTTCAATGCATCCATCTTCCATTCTTCCTTTTTATCTTTTGCTTTTGACCTTTCCTGAAGTGGCTGGCAAGATTGTAGCAATACACAAGCATATTCCTATTTCCCCTAAGATGTTGTACCTCCCATCTGCTTCTTGTCTCATATTGTTTTGTTTGCATGTGCCCTAAGGGACAGTTATGTTGTAAAAAGAGCAAGTCCCCCAAGTGTCCTCCCCACTTCAGGTCTGCAGAAAAATGGTTGATTATGAGGAATGTGATTTCAGTAATGCAGGCGAGATTAAATGCTTGCCATCTATTGACACTTTGCAGTGCCTTAAAGAGAGCTTTTAAAATTGTGGGCTATCATTAAAAAAAGGAAAAACCCAGAAATACCTTGGGAAAAAAAAAAAAAGAACGTGGGAAAATGTACAGAATACAGCCGGGAGCTGTCCCATTGGGTATGTGCCCAGTATGAGCTGCATCTGCAACTTAAAGCAACACTCTGACCTATTTCTCTTACTAAGAATTGGAACGTAGATAGTGAGATAATATCTGTCAAGGAAACTGTATTTTTTTTATAACATATATAAAGCTAACAGGCCAAATTCCTTGCTTTGGAGAATGCAGAAACGACATTAATTCATTTTCTTTCTTTGATTTTTATCTGAATGTGCAAGTACTTTTTTTTTTTTTTTGAGACGAAGTCTAGCTCTTGTCCCCCAGGCTGGAGTGCAATGGCACAATCTTGGCTCACTGCCACCTCTGCCTCCCAGGTTCAAGCGATTCTCCTGCCTCAGCCTCCCGAGTAGCTGGGATTACAGGCGCCTGCCACCACGCCTGGCTAATTTTTGTATTTTTTGTAGAGATGGGGTTTCACCATGTTGGCCAGGCTGGTCTCGAACTCCTGGCCTCAGCCTCCCATAGTGCTGGGATTACAAGGGTGAGCCACTGTGCCCGACCAGTATTATTATTATTATTTTTAACTAGAAAGCAATATATGAATACATTGAAGTTTGAAAAAATTTAAAAATACTTGAAACATACTTAACCTACCCCTCCTAGTTCCAGTTTCCTCTCAGAGATAACTGCTGTGAATTTTGTACATTTACTGTGCATTTACATATTGGGAAATACCTAATTTTCATGTTCCGTGAATGCTATATTCATATTATTAGCCTATTCTTTTTTCTACTTAATATCTCTTAGAAGTCTGTACAGGTCATTCCATAGATAGTGTCTTTATTGTTGTTACAATGACTCCTGTATAGTTTTCCATAGTATAGATATTTCATAGTTTATGGAGGATGTAGCTGTTCATGGTTGTGTTCTATTGCAAATAATGCTGAAGTGAAAAAATAAAAGTAGCATATGCATCTTCATGCATATATGCATTTTTACCTATGATTAAATGCACAGAAGTTTAGTTAGTATTTGTATTCGTCAGTGTTCTCCAGAGAAATAGAACCAATGGGATCTATATGGAGAGAAAGATTTGTTATAACGAATTGGCTCATTGGATTATGGAGGGTGACAAGTTCCAAGATCTGCCTGTTGGCCAGCTGGAGACCCAGGAGAGCCAATGGTGTAGTTCTCGTTCAAGGCCAGCAGGCTGAAGACCCAGGAAGAGCTGATTTTTTTTCTATTTCAGTCCAAAGGCAAGAAACAAATGCGGTCCTAGCTTCAAGGCAGTCAGGCAGGAGGAATTAACTCTTATTAGTGGGGGAAGGTTAGCCTTTTATTCTGTTCAGGCCTTCAGCTGATTAGGTGATCCCACCCACATTAGGGAGGGCAATGGGCTTTTTACTCAGTCTATCAATTCAAATGTTAATCTCATCCAAAACACCCTCCAGGACATACCCAGAATAATGAATTGACCAAATATCTGGGCACCTTGGCCCAGTCAAGTTGACACATAAACTTTACCATCATAGTATTTAAGGATATTTTTATTTTTTAATGCCTATTTTATCATTATTTTTGAGACAGGGTCTTACTTTGTTGCGTAGGCTGGAGTGCAGTGGTGTGAACATGGTTCACTGCAGCCTTGACCTCCCTGTTTCAAGCAATTCTTCTCCCTCAGCCTCCCGAGTACCTGGGACTACAGGTGCACACCACTGTGACCAGATAATTTTTGTATTTTTTGTAGAGATGGGGTTTCACCATGTTGCTCAGGCTGGTCTTGAACTCTTGAGCTGAAGGGATCCACCCACCTTGTTCTCCCATAATGCTGGGATTACAGGCATGGTGGTTCTTTTTATTTTTTATGGATATTTGCCTCCCCAGAATGCTGTGTCACTTTGTGCTGCTCCTACTAACAAAGTATGAAAGGACTGTCCTTTCTGCACATCTCAGCCAACTGGTGATCTAAGTTCATTAAAAAAATATTGACTCACTATGTCAGGGCAACTTTGAATAGTCTTCTGTACTAGTGAAGAGGGCATGATGTTTTAGAGTCATGATGGGAGCAGTGACCTGCCTCCAGGAGTGTCTCAGGAGCCTCAGGACACTGGGCACCTTTCACAGCCCAACTGGGGGATCATTAGCTCACCAAAACTTTGACTTCTTAGATCTTCCCTAATGAACTGGGCTCTCTGCAAATCTTTTTTTTTTTTTTTTTTTTTTTTTTTTTTTTTCGCTCTCTTTCCCCCCTTCCCTGGCTGGAGTGCAGTGGTGCAATCTGGGCAAGCTCTGCCCCCTGGGTTCACGCTATTCTCCTGCCTCAGCCTCCTGAGTAGCTGGGACTACAGGCACCTGCCACCAGGCCCGGCTAATTTTTTTGTATTTTTTTAGTAGAGACGGGGTTTCACCATGTTACCCAGGATGGTCTCGGTCTCCTGACCTCGTGATCCGCCCGCCTCGGCCTCCCAAGGTGCTGGAATTACAGGCGTGAGCCACCGCGCCCGGCTCTCTGCAAATTTTAAATTGAGCAATGCATAAACTTTTATTTCTGAATGGAAGATACCAGTCTGGATTCCTGAAAAATATTTTGGAAACTTATTTTTCATGTGACTGTGAAGGTGGTTTAGAGCCTTTCAGGGGCACTTGCCCTAAACCAGAATCAAACAGGTTAATTTTTAAAATGTTACAAGGTTTGGCCAGTTTGGATTCTAAGTCTGTCGGAAGGAAGCAAACACTGGTAGTAACATTACAGTAAAAACAATGCAGCCAGCTGTAGGTATGTTAATTTCAGCACTATGCATGTCTATGCTGGAGCATTTTGTGCTTTAATCCTTTTTGTGTTTTCATCCTTCCCACAGTCCCACTGAGTCAGAGCTTTGTTGTCTCCATTTTGCAGATGAGGCCACTGAGGTAGAGCTTGCCTACTGGGGATATAGCTGATAAGAGTGTAAGCCAGCTAATGCATGTGACATGTCAGCCTGACCCAAAACTCTTGGCCATATGGCTCATCGGCTTTGAATGGTTTTCGTATTTTTAAATGGTTGCATTTTATTTTTTATTTTATTTATTTATTCTTTTGAAATGGGGTCTTGCTTTGTCACCTAGGCTGGAGTGCAGTGGCGCAATCTCTGTTCACTGCAACCTCCGCCTCCTAGGTTCAAGCGATTCTCCTGCCTCACTCTTCCAAATAGGCATGCACCACCACGCCTGGCTAATTTTTTTGTATTTTTAGTAGAGAGGGTGTTTTGCCGTGTTGGCCAGGCTGGTCTCAAACTTCTGACCTCAGGTGATCTGCCCGCCTTGGACTCCAAAAGTGTTAGGATTACAGGTGTGAGCCACCGCGCTCCGCCTTAAATGGTTACATTTAAAATGGTTCCATAAATACCTACCTAATCTTGACTTGACTTCTTGCCTAAGATATTTACTATCTAGCCGTGTATGGAAAAATTTTGCAGTGCCTCCTCTTGACTATTACTCCTTCATTTCCCAAAACTGAAAAGAAGCCTTTTCACTGTGCAAGTTAGCTAGGCCAGTGGTTTTCAAACTTTAGCAGGGCCCTGAATCACCTGGAGGGCTTGATGCAACATAGATTGCTGGGCCTTATTCCCAAGGTCTGGGTTGGAGCCTGAGAATTGGCATTTCTAGGTGCTGCTGATGCTGCTGTTCCTGGGACCACACTAGAAGTAACACTGAGCTAGAAGGGTGAATCAGTACTTCCGGGTGTTTGCCAAGGAACTGTGAGAGTGTCTCACTCCAGTTATTGGTAGTAGTAGCATCCCCTTTGAGTTTGAGCCATAGGTTTGTTGCATGACAAAATCATGCACTAAGCACAGAAAACTTTTGTTTTGATGATGAAGAAATTTAAAGTATGATGGAAGTGGCTGTCTGAAAATGGAAACAGCTAGTATGAAAGAACTTCAGCCTTTTCTACTTATATGTTTTAATCTTAAATGTGGTTAGATCTATATTTAAATCTCTTCCTTATTTAAATGATGATAATTAGCATCAATTATTGATATTTCACTATGTGCCAGGCTTTGTGCTAGACCCCTTTCCACGTCGAATCTCATGTAGTGCGTACAATAGTCCTATGAGGTTAGATAATAGTAGCCCCATTTTAAAAGTAAGTAAATGAAGGCTTAGATGTAAGAAGAAACTTCTGTTAGTCTCTTGACTAGTAAGTGGCCTCAGGTCATTCCAAGCTTGTCCAACCCATGGCCCAGGGCAGCATGTACCCCAGGATGGCTTTGAATGAGGCCCAACACAAATTCGTAAACTTTCTTAAAACATTATGAGTTTTTTTTGCATTTTTTTTAAAGCTCATTAGCTATTGTTAGTGTTAGTGTATTTTATGTGTGCCCCAAGACAGTCCTTCTTCCAGTGTGGCCAAGGGAAGCTAAAAGATTAGACACCTCTGGTTTAGACCCTTGTTCATATAGTTTTCTCTTTATTTTTATTATTATTATTATACTTTAAGTTCTGGGATACGTGTGCAGAAAGTGCAGGTTTATTACATAGGTATACATGTGCCATGGTGGTTTGCTGCACCCACCAACCCATCATCTACATTAGGTATTTATCCTAATGCTATCCCTCCCCTAGCCCCCCATCCCCGGAGAGGCCCTGGTGTGTGATGTTCCCCTCCCTGTGTCCATGTCTTCTCATTTCTCAACTCCCACTTATGACTTAGAACATGCAGTGTTTGGTTTTCTGTTCCTCTGTTAGTTTGCTGAGAATGATGGTTTCCAGCTTAATCCATGTCCCTGCAAAGGACATAAACTCATCCTTTTTTATGGCTGCATGGTATTCCATGGTGTATATGTGCCACATTTTCTTTATCCAGTCTGTCATTGATGGACATTTGGGTTGGTTCCAAGTCTTTGCTATTGTGAATAGTGCTGCAATAGACATATGTGTGCATGTGTCTTTATAGCAGAATGATTTATCATCCTTTGGGTGTATATCCAGTAATGGGATTGCTGGGTCAAATGGTATTTCTGGTTCTAGATCCTTGAGGTAACACCACACTGTCTTCCACAGTGGTTGAACTAATTCACACTCCCACCAACAGTGTAAAGTGTTCCTATTTCTCCACATCCTCTCCAGCACCTGTTGTTTCCTGACTTTTTAATGATCGCCATTCTAACTGGTGTGAAATGGTATCTCATTGTGGTTTTGATTTTCATTTCTCTAATGACCAGTGATGATGAGCTTTCTTTCATGTTGGTGGGTTGCATAAATGTCTTCTTTTGAGAAGTGTTTGTTTGTATCCGCCCACTTTTTAAAGAGCTTCTGCACAGCAAAAGAAACTATCAGAATGAACAGACAACATGCAGAATGGGAGAAAATTTTTGCAATGTATACATCTGACAAAGGGCTGATATCCATAATCTACAAGGAATTTAAACAAATTTACAAATTTTCTCTTTACTTTCTTATCACTCAGCTTTCACCTTCCCCCATGGCTACCACGTGAATTTACATTTATCTGTCTCTAAAACATTAGAAAAGTTTTACTCTGGAAAAAGATATGGCCCATCAGATACAAAGTTAGTGATGTTATTATATTCTTTTTTTTTTTTTTTGAGATGGAGTTTCACTCTTGTTGGCCAGGCTGGAGTGCAATGGTGTGATCTCGGCTCACTGCAACCTCTGCCTCTTGGGTTGAAACGATTCTCCTGCCTCAGCCTCCCAAGTAGCTGGGATTACAGGCACCTGCTACCATGCCCAGTTAATTTTTGTATTTTTAGTAGAGACAGGGTTTCGCCATGTTGGCCAGGCTGATCTCGAACTCCTGACCTCAGGTGATCTGCCCGCCTTGGCCTCCCAAAGTGCTAGGATTACAGGTGTGAGTCACTGCACCTGGCCTGTTATTATAGTCTTTAAAAAATTGTCCTTTTAACTGCCATCAATTATTTTTAAAAATTTGAATTATGTAAAATTTTTATGTAGAGAAAATATATGAGACATTTAACAGATGCTAATATCCTGTCACAGCAGCTTGAGACTGTTTTTTGAAAGAGAGAACACTAGAGAATTGGCAAGTTCCTAAACATCCCTATCCCTTTCTTCCCTATTGCTATTGTTTGGCTCTGTATCCCCACCCAAATCTCATCTGGAATATAATTCCCACGTGTTGAAGGAGGGACCTGGTGGGAGGTGATTGGATCACGGGGGCAGTTTCCCTCATGCTGTTCTCGTGATAGTGAGGGAGTTCTCATGAGATCTGATGGTTTAACAGTGGCAGCTTCCCCTGTGCTGTCTTTTCTCCTGCTGCCTTGTGAAGATGCCTGCTTCCCTTTCGCCTTCCACCATGATTGTAAGTTTCCTGAGGCCTCCCCAGCCGTGCAGTACTGAGTCAATTAAACCTCCTCTCTTTATAAATTACCCAGTCTCAGGTGATATCTTTATAGCACTGTGAGAATGGACTAATCTATCTCAAAGTAATATCTTCTTTTGCTTATGCATACTTTTATCTAGAGCAAAACTACAAAAACATGCATGAAAGGTCATATATAGCAGTTTCTGCATATGACATTATAATCAATGGTGTGTTGACATTTATTGAGTCAGTACACAGTGGGAGGTGACAAGATTAGAGAGTGAGCTGTCTTGATGTTCATGGAGGGGTAGGTTGTAGGCATGGTATTAGTAACATACCAACTTCAGGAATTTTTTTTTTTTTTCTTTTTTTGAGACGGAGTCTCACTCTGTCGCCCAGGCTGGAGTGCAGTGGCACGATCTCGGCTCACTGCCAGCTCCACCTCCCGGGTTCACGCCATTCTCCTGCCTCAGCCTCCTGAGTAGCTGGGACTACAGGCGCCCGCCACCACGCCCGGCTAATTTTTCTGTATTTTTAGTAGAGACGGAGTTTCACCGTGTTAGCCAGGATGGTCTCGATCTCCTGACCTCATGATGCGCCCGCCTCAGCCTCCGAAAGTGCTGGGGTTACAGGCTTGAGCCACTGTGCCTGGCCCAACTTCAGGAATTTTTATCTGGCATCCCAAGTACCCCCTTTCAACAGCCGTGTTTTGTTCTTGTTGTTGTTTGTTTTATTCATTTTTTCCTAGTTTCTCCTAAATGCATGTCTTTGGGTTCAGAGCTTTAGGGTCTTATCAGGGTTTTGACAGATTATTTGAAACATCAAATATGTTTGTTTTTTTTTTTTTGAGACGGAGTCTTATTCTGTCGCTAGGCTGGAGTGCAATGTCACGATCTCGGCTCACTGCAACCTCCAACTCCCTGGTTCAAGTGATTTTCCTGCCTCAGCTTCCCGAGTAGCTGGGATTACAGGCACGCGCCACCACGCTCAGCTAATTTTTTTTTGTATTTTTAGTAGAGATGGGGTTTCACCATGTTGGCCAGGATTGTCTCAAACTCCTGACCTCGTGATCCACCCTCCTTGGCCTCCCAAAATGCTGGGATTATAGGCATGAGCCACCGCACCCGGCCTGAGACATCAAATATTTTTAAGCCTCTGTATGTATTGTAACCTCCTTTGTTAGGCAAGGGGATTATAGTAGAGAATGAGGCAGATAAAATACCCTTCCCCTTCCCCATGGACCTTAAATTCAGGTTATTCCAATTTTTATTAGCCCTCCCCCAAATTTAATATAATATGATTTTTCTAAAGGTAATACTTGTTGTTAAATAGAGTCTCAGATTTTACGTGCTGGCCACGGCATTCAGCAGTTACCATCATCCTGTGTGTCGCAGGCAGTGTGTCCCAATTTTTGGTTTGTAGAAGGTGGTCACCTTATCTATTATGTGGCAATGAGGCATCCACACTCTTATTAGATGGCCTGCACAAGTTATGTGCCCATTTCCATTTGTTATTAGACATTGTGCTAATTGCACGGG
Source organism: Hylobates moloch (assembly GCF_009828535.3). Lineage (NCBI taxonomy): Eukaryota > Metazoa > Chordata > Mammalia > Primates > Hylobatidae > Hylobates > Hylobates moloch. Next base: position 3,760,729 of record NW_026652279.1, read on the forward strand.
TGATTTAAATGTTAAAAAGGCATTAAAGCATTTGTTGTAATAATTAACAAAGGGATTGCTAGGTTACAAATGAATGATAATGCTATATTTTAAAAATACAGCATTACATATCTGTGCAAAGTGATATATGTTATGAAACATTAATATCCAAATGAGAGATTTGAACTGAATGATCTCCAAAATTATTTCTAATATGTCTTTTCTGGCTTTCTAAAATATGAGCTCTATGACTATTAATATATTTTGTGAGATGTCAACTGTGCCATATTTCTGCAAACCTCAAGGAGAGGCCACAGCGTATCTTTAGTCTTATGCCAGTATATTAACTGAACCTCGCATAGTGGACTAGAGGTTGCTGATTGTATTCTATTATTTCTCCATAATAGAAGCCCTATTTTTCTAGGTGGGCCCACAGCTGCAAGGAATAAAGACCAGCCTTCATCCTCCCTTGTAGTTAGTTGTGGTTTAAGTGTGCGACTTCTAGGACGTTTCCTCAGTGGAAGACGGTCATGTCCTTAGTCTGTTCTTCCTCCCTGATAGCTGGAATGTGAATACAATGGCTGGATCTTAAGCAGCCATGATGAGACCATGAGATTGGTACTATGTGCCGAAGATGGGAGAGCCACAAGATAGAAGCAGTCTGGCAGCTGTAGATACTCAGTTGTGCAGAGTATTTCTTGCAGAAAAGTCTGCTACTGAGGGAATAAGTTAGGGGCCGAGATTCAGTCCAGGCTCTTTCTCAAGTTGTGTTCTTAGAGAAAGGTTGGGCCTTTTACTTTCCACAAAAGGATCATATGTTTGCTAAACCACATACTTGCAGGACTCCTTCCACCAGGAGGGCTACCTTTCTGTCATTTGTTCAGAGGCGCCATGTGAGCCTTGATACTGTGAAATATCCCACCATCCCAGACTTCCCTACCTCTGAACTGTATTAATGGTAGAGAGAAGTTACAAGTTACAAGAAGTATCTTGTTTTAGCTACTCCTGTTTTTATATTTTCCATTACTGGTACCTGAGTCTAATCCTGATAAATATATCACTGTCTTTTTCTTTGCAAGAGTCACTTTGGATTTTTTGTTCACAAACAGAAATCAAATTTGAGTAACTCAGTTGAAGTGTTTTGGAAGGTTACAGAAGCTCCCAGAATAGAGAGGCAAACTGAAGAAACATTGCTGGTCATGGGCAAGGAATTCCAGAGGCTGGGAAGTGAGTGCTAGAGGACAGCATACTTAAAGCCGGGATGGTCTGGTCATAGGTGCAGCTTCTGCTACATAGAGAGAATCATCTCCTGCTTGCTTTATTTTTACTTAAGGAGCTCATTTTTTTGTTTGTTTGTTTTTGAGTCAGGGTTGTCCTGTCTTTTTCCAGGCTGGAGTGTAGTGGCATGATCATGGCTCACTGTAGCCTCCACCTCCCAGACTTAAGCCATCCTCCCACTTCAGCCTCCCTAGTAGCTGGGACTACAGGTGTGCGCCACCACATCTGGCTAATTTTTGTAGTTTTTCCGTAGAGACCAGGTTTCACCATGTTGCCCAGGCTGGTCTTGAACTTCTGGGCTCAAGACATCCACCTGCTTTGGCCTCCCAAAGTGCTGAGATTACTGGCGTGAGCCACCGCATCTGGACCTCAGAAAGATGTCTGTCCATTTGGCAAGTCCCAGATCATATGCCTTGCCCCCTCACTCTACTGGGTTGGGTGGAGGAAGGCCCCTGGGTTCTTGGCCACCAGTTCCTGGAGCAGGAGTGAGTGCAGCTGGGTTGACTGCCTTACTGCCTGCAGTGGAGGAGGCACAGATTTCCAAAAGAGAAATGAAGCTGCTGGTAGGATGAGGGATGAATTCTGAGCGCCCAAAATAGAGAAAACAGGAAAGAAGTAAAAGAAGACAATGATGATGACACATGATCACACGCCTCTGTGCTCTCCAGATTACAAATGGAATAGGGTACATGCTAGTTTCCCACCAACGGCCTTGTTTTTTTTGGTCCTTAAATCTCTACCATCCAAGAAATGAGTGCTAACTCTGTATTTATTAGTCCCTGGATAGATAAGCAGAGTCAGTACTCACTGCTTTGTGTTGGGTACTTTCCTAGACATAAGAGGAGCATAAATGACATACTGGATGGAGAGGGTCTTCTGTGGTGAGGGTGCTGGGAGCACTGAAATGCATCTAGCTTGACGGCATCCAGAATCACAGGGAAGCTTCAGAAATGGCTCTAAGCTCTCAGCTCACTGCCACCGCCACTCCCCTTTCCTTTATAACTCTTTAGGGAATGGTTTGTTTGCTTTTTTTCCCAGAATTGGGGATCACTTCGCAACTCTGAGGTTCCTCTAACGTCATCTTGAGCTCTGCAGAAGTATGTTTCTGCCTCTGAAGTGCTATTTTGTGGTAATTTAATGTTTTTTTTTCCATGAATAATTTGCCCGTAGAGTCCTAATATCTTGTTAAGACAGTGAATTTTGTTGTTTATCAAAGATGTATCTCAACTAGGAGAGAGAAATCAATTTCTTATTACAAAGCAAAGACAAAACAAAAGATCATCTACCCTATGGGATAACAATCTGTTTTAGAAGCATTTTGGATTATTAATATTTAAGTCAAGAATACATGGATAAAGAAATTATTGTCCCTTTTTATAAAGAAAGTGGTATATTTATTACTCATCTTATGTGTCCCCATTGCATACTCTTTTTTCTCTATCTTTTCTTATTGTTGGGTTATGAAGTGTCCTGAATTCACAGCATTTTAGGGCTAAAAGACAAACTCCACTTAAACTACCAGGTAAAAAATACTTGCTTTTTAAGTAAAAACTCCCAGCTGGGCATGTTGGCTCATGCCTGTAATCCCAGCACTTTGGGAGGCTGAGGTGGGTGGATCACGAGGTCAGGAGTTCAAGACCAGCCTGGCCAAGATGGTGAAACCCCGTCTCTACTAAAAACTACAAAAATTAGCTGGGCGCAGTGGCAGGCACCCGTAATCCCAGCTACACAGGAGGCTGAGGCAGGAGAATCACTTGAACCTGGGCGGCAGAGGTTGCAGTGAGCCAAGAGCATGCCACTGCACTCCAGCCTGGGCAACACAGTGAGACTCCATCTCAACAAAAATAAAAAATAAAAATTCCCGGGGACATGGGCTTCTTAACCAATTATGGTGACTTGTTTCTTTGTCTTAAACTCTAGTAGTATTTATTGCAAAAGATATATTGAGCTCTTGTTTAATTGTTATATAACTGTTTCATGGATTCATGTGTTGTAAAAGATTTTTATATCTTTGAAGTCAAATAGTCCATACAGGCCATATTTTCTGCCTTTTGTAGTTAGTTTCTGAATGCCCACAGGAAAGAAAAATAGCAGCAATAATAGTAATGGTTACAATTTATTCATGCTTCCTATATGCAATGCATCATCCTGACCGGAACCCTTTGAGGTACATATTGTTATTATTCCCATTTTACAGATGAGGAAACTAAGGACTGAGTTTTCATAGCCAAAGGCAATAGACCCAGAACTTCAGAGGTCTCTGCCTCAAAATCACTCTTGTGTTTTCCCACAATGAGTAAATTGATACACATACACTTTTTTTACTTGAAGGAGAACTCTAGTAGGTGTTACTGTAAAGAATGATTTGTGGGCCAGGAGTGGTGGTGGCTCATGCCTGTAATCCCAGCACTTTGGGAGGCCGAGGCAAGCGTATCATGAGGTCAAGAGATCGAGACCATCCTGGTCAACATGGTGAAACCCCGTCTCCACTAAAAATACAAAAAAAACTTAGCTGGGCGGGGTGGTTTGTGCCTGTAGTCCCAGCTACTTGGGAGGCTAAGGCAGGAGAATCGTTTGAACCTGGGAGTTGGAGGTTGCAGTGAGCTGAGATCGAGCCACTGCACTCCAGCCTGGTGACAGAGCCAGACCCTGTCTTTAAAAATAAAAATAAATACAGGCCGGGCGCGGTGGCTCAAGCCTGTAATCCCAGCACTTTGGGAGGCCGAGGCGGGTGGATCACGAGGTCAGGAGATCGAGACCATCCTGGCTAACACGGTGAAACCCCGTCTCTACTAAAAATACAAAAAATTAGCCGGGCGTGGTGGCAGGCGCCTGTAGTCCCAGCTACTCGGAGAGGCTGAGGCAGGAGAATAGCGTGAACCTGGGAGGCGGAGCTTGCAGTGAGCTGAGATCGCGCCACTGCACTCCAGCCTGGGGGACAGAGCGAGACTCCGTCTCAAAAAAAAAAAAAAAAAAAAAAAAAAAAAAAAAATACAAAAACATTTGTGTTTTATTGTAGGTATTAGAACATATTAAGCTACTGTTTGACCCAGACATATAGCTTTGTAAAAACTAAGACTTGGCTGGGTATGGTGGCTCATGCCTATAATCCCAGCACTTTGGAGGCCAAGGTGAGTGGATCACTTGAGGTCAGGAGATTGAGACCAGCCTGGCCAACATGGTGAAACCCTGTCTCTACCAAAAATAAAAACATTAGCCGGGCATGGTGGCATGGCCACCTGTAGTCCCAGCTACTTGGGAGGCTGAGGCAGGAGAGTTGCTTGACTGGGAGGTGGAGGTTGCAGGGAGCCAAGATCATGCCACTGCACTGTAGCATAGGTGATTGAGCAAGACTCCGTCTAAAACAAAACAAAACAAAACAAAACAAACCCCAAAAAACGAGGACTCAGAGAACCAAGACAGATTTGGAAACTTCATTCAGGGAAGAATTTGTTAGATCATTGACATTGCTTTAGTTTTAAAAATTCATTTGATATTCTTAGCTACTTTTCATTTTAACAAGCTGTAATGGTCCATAGAAATGAATGGAAAAAGGCCAGGTTGATTGAAACTGTGTGCCGGAGAAGGTGTGGATCCACTTTAACACATATTTGGCTTCAGCGGGTTAAAAGAGTACACAATCGTGTGACATTGTGACATTGTGATGTGACCGTCCGTTAGTTTTAAAATCTGAGACTGTTTTATATTAGTTATGGGAGTGAGCAAAAAGCACAGAAGGAGGTTTTTGCCTGTGTCTCTGTTGCTTTGAAACAAAATCAGGAAAAACGGTATCTCCAAAAACAGCTTGTGTGCCATCTTCTGTGCTGCTGTAACTCAGTAACTTTTTTAAAGCAATTAGAAACCAGGGACTTAAAGTGGCCCAGAGACTCATAAGACAGGCTGATGATTTCGCTGGATAGAATTGGACTTTGCAGAAAGGTTTTGATAACCTTTTTGGCCTGGTGCCCTGCCCTCATCTAGTCCTCTCCCATTTGTAATAGAAGCATGAAATTCAATGCTATTGACTTCCCAGCAGTCATTGAATTGCCACACACACAGTGAATTTGGAGTTTGGTTCTTAAGTTGAAAGGGGATAAACAATCGACGTTGAATTCGTACCTGTTATAGCTTTGTTGACTTAATGGATTGTCCCCAACAATCCGTCAAGAATGGTACATATACCAGCCATCATCTGGCTCACTAAAAGCCAACAGAAATTCCCAAACCTCATTTTAGGCAAGGATTTCCACTTCTCCTCTTGCAAAAGCTTTCCCAAACAGCAAGGATTCCAAACATGAGACATTGTGTTGCTTTGCCTGCTATGGAACTATATGATCTTACAATGGAGAGAGAAGAATGGCAATTGGGTATGAATTGCAGAAATTTGGGAGAAGGAATTTGTTTGTTGACTTGTATTTTCTATGAAGATATAATCGAGGAAAGGCCCTGGGCTTAATTCCTTTAATTAAAAGAGAAGACTGCAAATGTTCTCAAGTATTTATCAAGCCCCTGCAGCCTTGGGCCTCTAACTGGGCGTTGTGGGCATGACTGGTGTCGAGGTCTTTTCTTGCTAAAGTGTGTGGGGAGTGCATACTCAGGGGACGTGCCCCTCCTCTCTGTCCTTTGTAGTGACTCTTGGCTCTCCCGGGTCTCCCCACTGCCAGTTTTCCTCTATGATACAGCCTTCGGTGGTGTCTTTGTCAGCGGGCTTGGCAGTGGCAGAGAAAGGGAACAGGGAGAAGGTGGAATAAACCTAACTGGTGGCTGGCCCTTTCCTATCGTGGTTCCTTACCCTGCCTTTTCCGTTTTCTCAATCCTTCATCCCATTTCTTCCTCCCAGCAGTCATGTTAATCAATTCTGAAGTCTTCTCTCTGAATCGAGGCCGTGTATGTTTGGGGTTCGGAAAAGCAGGGCTTACAGTTTGGTTGAGTCTGATCATCACTCACTCACTCTGCTCTAGCGACCCTGGCCTTTCTGCTGTTCCTCACACTTCCCAGACACGCTTGTGCCTCACTCTTTTGTAATTGCTCTCCCCTTTCCTGGAACGTTCTTTTCTGAGACCCAACTTGCTCTTGACTGCTTCTGTGAGTCTTCGCTCAAACGTCACGTTTTCCTAAGGCCTTCGCTGGCCGCTCTCGCTCACTTTACAGAGCAGTCCTGACTTGTCCTATCTCCTCTCCCTGCTTTTTTTCTCCTGGGCACCATTTGTCATTCTGTATGTGTTACTTTATCTTGTTCATTATTTATCCCTCCTCCGTCCTGCTTAGGAGGTAAACACCATGATGACAAGGGAATTTTTTTTTTTTTTTTTTTTTTGAGACAGTCTCACTCTGTCACCCAGGCTATAGGGCAGTGGCACGATCTCGGCTCACTGCAAGCTCTGCCTCCCGGGTTCAGGCCATTCTCCTGCCTCAGCCTCCTGAGTAGCTGGGACTATAGGTGCCCACCACCACGCCCGGCTAATTTTTTGTATTTTTACTAGAGATGGGGTTTCACCGTGTTAGCCAGGATGGTCTCGATCTCCTGACCTCGTGATCCGCCCGCCTCAGCCTTCCAAAGTGCTGGGATTACAGGCGTGAGCCACCGCGCCCGGCCTTGAGACAGATTCTTGCTCTGTCTCCCAGGCTGGAGCTGGAGTGCAGTGGCAGGATCTTGGCTCACCACAGCCTCCACCTCTCAGGTTCAAGCAATTCTCCTGCCTTAGCCTCCCGAGTAGCTGGGATTACAGGCATGCACCACCATGTCCAGCTAATTTTTGTATTTTTAAGGTGGGGTTTCACCATGTTGACCAGGCTGGTTTTGAACTCCTGACTTCAAGTGACTCCTGCCTCGGCCTCCCAAAGTGTGGGGATTACAGGTGTGAGCCACCACACCCGGCCAACAGGGGAATTTTTAAACTCACATTGAATTGTAACATGCATGTAGAAAAATGCACACATTATAGTGAACCGCTCAATGAATAATTACAATATCTGAACACAGCCATATAACGAACTCCCAGATGAAAAAACAGTATCACTAATACTCCCCAAGGTCTCCCCATGCTCCCCTCTTCCTACTGCAAGGGCTACTACGGTCCTGACTTGTGACATCATAGATGAGGTTTGGATGGCAAGAACTTGAGTCAGTTCATTTCACTGCTGCATGTGCGGGACATGGTAGGTGCAAAGTACACATTGATGGAGTACCTTAAAATAATACTGGAAGAGAGACCTGTATTTCTGATGTAGCTAGATTTCTAAAGCTTACCTCCATTGATGGATTAATCCTCGTCAATGGAAAATGCAGTTAGAGGCTTTAGAAATATTATCCAGTGGCAAGACACTGGCCATTATAACTTAGACGATTAGATTTGTCACTTGTTTCTGCTGCGATGGCCTTGATTATTTAAGCATTTTAGCTGTGATGTCTTTAAGTCCACTCTTCATGCTTGTAATTTTAATTTATTGTCTATTCTATTTGCTGGCACTTAATCAGACATCCCTCTGGTGATTGTCTTACAGGATTATTTAACTTCTTCTTGCCTTTCAACTGCATTGTAAATTTAACCAAGCATAATAAATTTGCCCCAAATTTTACCCTTCAGTGTTGATTCTTCCCTAGCTGGAATTATTGTACATTTCTGTTTCTAGTCACTGGCCACTCTCTGGTACTACTTGAGAATTGATTACTGTTCCAGATGGGTGCCTACATTAGAATTGCAACCTGAACTATTTTAGTGCTTTAAGTAATACAGTGTCATCAGTTTTGATTGTGTTGCTAACCATTTGATATTTGATGATGAGTTCAAGGATGCAGTGGCTTCCTAGAAGTTTGGGTTAGAGGTGCCTCCAGCTGTAGAGATGTTTACAAACTCAAAGACGTACCATTCACTACAGAGACGCTATGCAATTGAGTAGTTACTGGGCCATTATCCTGGAAGATGGTAGAGATGTGTCTAGAGGAGGGAGTACTTCTTCTAACTCACACAAAGTCACATCAGCCGACTGTGGGGTTTGACCATCTATAAGATGGAATATTACACAATAATTTAACAATCAAGAAGAACGTTATATTTTTGGATCAACTTTGTATCCTGTTTCTCATATTTAACACCATGTCCTGCGTATTTTCCTAAGTCAAGAAGTTCCTGGAGAACTTTTTTTTCCTTAAAATCCATAGAGGTCATCCCCTGGCTAGCGCTGCCATGTAAGCAAAATCCATGTGTCACCTAGGATGCTCTCGGTTCAAGTAAGGGAAGACCCAACTCAGAACAATGAGAAAATAAAGAAATAAGTTAGTATACATACTGGAGATCCAGAGGTAGTGTATTTCCAGACAATCAGTGACCAGTGGACTTCACTGGAACCTCAGGTTGTTTCTGACTTTCTGCTCTGTCATCTGTGGATCAGATTTAGCTTTAGAGTGGTTCTCCTTAGTATGGCAAGATGCAGCAACATGAAGTGTTGCATTGAGACTGGCAGAAAAAGGAGTAGACCAATTCGGGCCCTTTAGCTTGTCTTGATCTATGTTGTGCTGCTATAACAGATTACCACAGACTGAGTAATTTATAAGGCACAGAAGTTTATTGGCTTATGGTTTTGGAGGCTGGGAAGTCAAAGACGGAGGGGCTGGCATCTGGTGAGGGCTTTTTTGCTCTGTCCTTCCATAGTGAAAGGTGAAGGGCAAAGAGAGAGGGCAAGACACACACACACACACACACACACACACACACACAAAAGGGGGCCAAACCAGTATTTTTATAATGAACTCCCTCCCTTCATAATCCATTTATGAGGCTGATGCCCCCGTGGGCCGAATACGTTCATCAGGCTCTACCTCTCAACACCACTGCATTGGGGATCAAGTTTCTAAAACCTGAACTTTGGGGGATACATTCAAATCCTAGCAAAGTTTGCAGTTGAGCTGAAGGGAAATTTGGACACTAAATTGCTTTTGATGTAGCAGCAGAAGCAGTCTGGATAAGGGTGGGGATCAGATACAGGATGGGGCATCCAGCCCGCTTGCTAGAATTAGAATTGGGCTTCTGGAACTCTGTTTAGGCATCAGTCTCCCTGCAAGGCTTATATTTAAAGCAACTATATAAAATATGAAAGTCAGTATCAAATTTCTAGTCCTGTTTTCCTTTAATTTCAGTACTATAACTTCAAAGTGAAACTGTAATTTTTGTTAGGAAATGAATAACGGTGAATTTTATGTTATGTCTGTTTATTTTGGTTAAATTTTTAAACTGCCTTTTTAAATTTTCCTTAAGATGGGTGTACTATCTGGCACACAGGATGCCTAATACATGGTTATTCCATCATGGAAATGTGTTTTCTGTTCTTTAGAACTGTATAAAGGTGCCAGCTCATGTTGGAGTTCTGAAAGTAATGTTTTAATCTGAATGATTTGAGAGATACAAGTGGAACTTAAAAAGTTATTTGTTGAGTAGGTTTGTCGGGGTGAGCAGAGGTCGATGATAAATTTAGAGGAGTTGGTTTTGTGACCCAACCCTAGGTTAGAACTATGCAGTATTCAGTCTAAGTCAAATATTCAGGACTATTCTGATTTCCTGTCTCCTTTATTTTCAAGAAATGTCTTCGTTGTAGAATTCATATAATCCATCCTTTAACCGGTACATTGTTCAAAGGCCTGGTAATGTGTGGTAATAAACTTTTGTTTTATTTCCCAGTATTTTATTGGATGATTGAGAGGAAGTTACAGATTTAAAGTCATGGTGACTTTTCTACTTTTTTTTTTTTTTTACTGTCACAACAGCATTAATTTTCATGGCATGATTATCTGTTGAGATATCTAAGAAGCTGCTAAGTTTTATCTGCCCTCATCTTCCTCCTTCCCCCCCCCCCCCCCTTGGTATTACCATTATAAATAGGATACATGTGCACATTTTTGGTGAAACAAGAAAAGGTAAACCCCCATGGCTTAATTGTCTTTAAATATATATTTTCTCATGTTACGAGGTCCTTGTTTCTATCAAAAAGGGTTGGATAGAAAGTAAAAATGATGGCTACTGTTAGATTATCTTTAGAAGAAATATATATTATTAAAAATATCATTAACTTTTAATTTTGAAATAATTATAGATTCACAGAGCGGTCCCATATCCCTCCTTTTTTTGTTTTCTCTAGTGGTTCCATCTTGTAGGATTACAGTACAATATCAAAGCCAGGAGTTTGAGATTGGCACAATATGTTTGTAGTTCATGGACATTTTATCTCGTGTTGTGTAACCACTGCTGAAGTCAAGATACTGGATGATTCCCATGTCACAAAGATTTCCCCCGTTCTACCCCTTTGTAATTGCACACATCCTTTCCTCTACTATCTCCAAATCGTGGCATCCACTAGTCTGTCTTACATCTCTCTCATTTTGTCATTTTGAGAATATTGGGCTGGGTCCTGTAGCTCATGCCTATAATCCCAGCACTTTGGGAGGCTGTGGCGGGTGGATCACTTGAGGTCAAGAGTTTGAGATCAGTCTGACCAATATGGTGAAACCCCGTCTCTACTAAAAATACCAAAATTAGCCTGGGCATGGCGGTTGGCGTCGGTAACCCCAGCTACTTGGGAAGCTGAGGCACGGGAGGGGGAGGTTGCAGTGAGCTGAGATCACGCCATTGTACTCCAGCCTGGGTGACAGAGTGAGACTCCCATCTCCCAAAAAAAAAAAGTAGTTATATACATAGAATCATATAATATGTATATAGTATGTGACTTTCATAGCGCCCCGATCTCCATCCAAGTCACTGTGTGCACCAATAGTTTGCTTGGTCTTATTGTAAAGTAGTATTCTGTGGTATGGATGCACCACAGTTGGTTTAACCTTTCACCTTTTGAGGGAGATTTTGGTTGTTTTCACTTCCTAGCTGCTACAAAGTCAAATATTAACAGTGTATACATGTTTTTGGATGATCATAAGTTTTCACTTCCCTGGGATAGTCACCCCAGAATACAGTTGCTGGGGTGTATGGTAAATGTATATTTAGGTTTTTTACTGCCAGGCTCTTCCAGAGTACCTTTCCCACTCCACACTCCCACCAGCAATGCATGAGAGATCCAGTTTTTTTGTATCCACCCCAGCAGCTTTTGGTATTACCACTATTTTTTTATTTTAGCGATTCTGATAGGTATGCAGTGATATCTCAGTGTGATCCCAATTTGCATTTTCCTGGTGGCTAATGATACTGAATATCCTTTCACGTGCTCATTTGCTGTCCTCTCTTTGTGTCTTTTGCCCACTTTCTTATTGGATTTCTTTTTACTGTTGAGTTTTGAGAGTTCTACACACACTCTAGATAGTAGATATTTGCAAACCCCATCAGATACGTGGTTTGCAAATATTTTTATCAGTATAGAGCCTGTTCCCATGTCCTCTCACCAAGGCTCTTTATAGCACAAACATACTTACTTTGAATGAAATCTAATTGATTAATTTCTTCTCTCTGGCTGATGCTTTTGTTGTCATATCTGAAAACGTCACCAAGCACCAGGTGCAGAAGATTTTCTCTTCTCCTTTTTTACCACTTACGAGTTTCATACTTTACATTTAACTGTACAATCCATTTTGAGTTAACTTTTGTGTAAGTTGTGAGATTTAGGTTGAGATACACTTTTTTTTGAGACGGAATCTTGCTCTGTCGCCCAGGCTGGAGTGCAGTGGCATGATCTAGACTCACTGCAACCTCCACCTCCTGAGTTCAAGTGATTTCTGGCTAATTTTTGTATTTTTAGTAGAGACAGCGTTTTCACCATGTCGGCCAGGCTGATCTGGAACTCCTGACCTGAAGTGATCCACCCACCTCGGCTTCCCGAAGTGTGAGATACACTTTATATTTTATTTAAAAAATTTTTTTGCCTATGTATATCCAATTGCTCCAGCGCCATTTGTTGAAAAGACTATCCTTCCTCCATTGAATTGCCTTTGCACCTTTGTCAAGAATCAGTTGGCTGTACTCTGTGGGTCTCCTTCTGCGTTCTCTATTCCGTTCCATTGATCTTTATGCCTGAATCTCTGCCTATACCACATAGTCTTGATAACTTTAGATATAGAACAAGTTTTGAATTTGGATAGATTCTACCCACTCTATTCTTCTCTTTTTGAAGATTTGATTCCCTGCCTACCTCCACCACTACCCCCACCTTTTTTTTTTTTTTTTTTTTTTTTGGCTTGGAATGGCTACTGTGTTCATTGCAAATGACCACAGCACTCCTTGAGAAATCTTCCCTTTTATGTGGCACGTTTAATCCTGAGGGCCGGTTCTAACGGTTTGGTAATGTCTTATCATCTGTTTTATTCCTTTCTGGAATCCAATTTTGAGTCAGATCAAGAGAACAAGGCCTGGCCCAGCAGGACAGTTCTCTGATCCTTCAGTCCTATCTGACTTGGGTATGATAGGTATGTGGTATCAACAAAGCTGGGTTTTTGCCTCACTGGTATAAAATAAGGCACTGTTGAGTGTTAGTTGGAGAAGAGCCAGAAGCTTATGACTGGCTGGGATGAGTGGTAGAGAACAGGCCTTCCCCACACATTTAATCTAACCTCTCTAGTTTAAATATTTCCAATGAATCATCATACTCTATGACCTTGTGACATTAATCTGCACAGAGCGGCAGTTCTTATCTTCAGACTTCAGTCAAGTTTCATTACTGTGGTTTCTGTGTAGTGGCTTTGTTTTGGGGCTTCCGCTTATCCTGCTGTCTGCTTGTTTACCGTCTCTTTCAAGCGAAAGGGTCTTTTGATTTATGACTTGGTAGGATCCGTTTCAGCACTGATAGAGAGATGTATGGGTTAATGGCTGAAAATATATAGGATTTGGTTGTTAGAGTCTATCTAGAGAAATTGAGCTAATTTGAGGGAAATATATCAAACCTCACTTGTACTGAGAATTTGTATAATGGAAATATACTGCCATTAAATGGATAACACAAAAAAATTGCTAAATATAATTATAAGTAGGCACTTTCCTACCTAGGACATATAAGATAACCACAAAGCCATTTTATAGTCCATTAAACACTGCTGATAGAATTATATCTTCTCCAATGCACGCCCCCTAAATTGCCTGTTTCGATGCCTGAAGTTTTGCCATTAAGGATTATTATTATTGTATTTTTGCATCCCTAGAAATCTTCTTTGTTAGATTGACAGTTCCCTTGAGTTTATGATTTGTTAAGCTGTTCCAACTTACTAAGATTGAGTTGGCCGGGTGCAGTGGCTCACGCCTGTAATCCCAGCACTTTGGGAGGCCGGGGTGGGCAGATCACGAGGTCAGGAGATCCAGACCATCCTGGCTAACGCGGTGAAATCCTGTCTCTACTAAAAATACAAAAAATTAGCTGGCCATGGTGGTGGGCGCCTGTAGTCCCAGCTACTCGGGAGGCTGAGACAGGAGGATGGCATGAACCCGGGAGGCAGAGCTTGCAGTGAGCCAAGATTGTGCCACTGCACTCCAGCCTGGGCAACACAGCGAGACTCCGTCTCAAAAAAAAAGATTGAGCTATTGAATTTAATTTTGATTTTCTGTGGCATTTTTCTGAGTGCTGTAGTTTTGAATGCAGAAGGGGAGAGGGATAGGCCTGGAGCCCAAGTTGTTTGGGAAAGTGGTTTAAGTCATTGCAGTGTAAAATCATAATTTTCTTTTTTTTTTTTTTTTGAGATGGAGTAGTGCCGTGGTGTGATCTCATCTCACTGCAACCTCGGCCTCCCAAGTAGCTGGGATTACAGATGCTTGCCACCACACCCAGCTAATTTTTTTGTATTTTTGGTAGAAACAGCGTTTCGGACTGTTGGCCAGGCTGGTCTTAAACTCCTAACCTCAGGTGATCTGCCCAGCTCAGCCTCCCAAAGTTTTTGGGATTATGGGCATGACCCACTGTGCCCGGCCCATATCAAAAAGTTAAAACCATGGCTTTTATACAAACAAAATGAATACATGTCAAATGCAAATCATTAATAAGGCAAACAATAATCAAGTAAAGTTGGTTTAAAGGACATTTTGAGGAACTGGGTATTCGTAAGTTACAAAGGCATGCCAGAATATGATTGCTAGGTTACAGCCAACACTGGTTAATGTCCTACAGGGTAATACAACTGCTGCCTGTTTTTCTTTCTTTAAACTGATATAAATCTACAGGTTAATGTGTAAGGTCACCAAGTCTTACCTTTAATCACAGTAATATCAAGTCAAACAATGGTATGTTCTAGGTAACTAAATAATTTAAGGTGAGCTTGTTAAATTCTTCACCTACCATGACACTGAAATTTCGGAGAATTTTTCTCCTCAGCAGTTTGCGAAGCTTCTTGGCTACTGGTAATGCCTGGGTTTTATCTGCTTTACAGTTTTGCTTGAGTCTGGTATGGAAGGCTGCTCGACCTGTTTGTGAGGCGAAGCACTTTACCAGTTGGTAGCTGAACCGTTTGTGATATTTTCATTGTTTTTCTTCTTCTCTGTTGACATTTGCCACTTTCAGTTCCATTTCCATCTCCATGTCTTTCTTTCATCTTGTTAGAGTGTATTTATGCCTCTCAAATTTGCCTAGCATGCTGGCAAAGAGGAACAGGCTATTGGAGATGAGTGAATTATAGAGTCCCGTATGATTTACTTTTTTCACTGTCTTGGACTTGGAGTTAGGTGGACATGCCTCTGCACACACCTGTGCGACCTGGAGCAAGTCTGGTGCTTACTTTAAAAGGATACTGTGAGGAGTAAAGGGTTAAAATAAAGGATTTAAAGCTATGCATGGTGGTGCACATTTGTGATCCCAACACTTTGGAAGGCTGAGGTAGAAGAATCACTTGAGGCTAGGAGCTCAAGACCAGCCTGGTCAACATAGCACGACCCTATCACTACAGAAAAATTAAAAAATTAGTTGGGTGTGGTTGTGTGTGCCAGTAGTCCCAGCTACTCGGGAGGTTGAGG
Source organism: Hylobates moloch (assembly GCF_009828535.3). Classification (NCBI taxonomy): domain Eukaryota; kingdom Metazoa; phylum Chordata; class Mammalia; order Primates; family Hylobatidae; genus Hylobates; species Hylobates moloch. The sequence continues at coordinate 3,775,908 of NW_026652279.1, forward strand.
CAAGAGGATCATTTCAGCCTAGGAGTTAGAGGCTGCAGTGATCTCTGATTGCACCACTGCCCTCCAGCCTGGAAGACAGAGCAAGACCTTGTCTCAAAAAAAAGTTAAAAAAAAAAAAAAAAAAAATTTAAAAATGGTGTCTAGCACACACACAGTAAGTTTTCAATTAAGATGATCTAGCTAAGAGCTATGTATTATTTTTTGTATCTTATTATTTTATATCTTAGGTGCTCTAACATATTTGAAAACCCATATGCTTAAAAGGACCAGGGAGCAGGCCTGGTGGCTCATGCCTGTAATTCCAACACTTTGGGAAGCTGAGATGGAAGGCTTGCTTGAGCCCAAGAGTTCGAGCCCAGTGTGGGCATCATAGTGAGACCTAATCTGTACCAAAAAAGAAGAAAAGAAAAAATCAGCTGGACATGGTGGCATGTACCTGTAGTCCTGGTTACTTGAGAATTTGAGATGGGAGAATTGCTTGAGTTTGGGAAGTTGAGGCTGCAGTGGGCCGAGATTGCACCATTGCACTCCAGTCTGGGTGGCAGGGAGAGACCCTGTCTCAAAAAAAAAAAAAAAAAAAAAAAAAAGGACCAGGGAGGCTCCCTGTAAGTAACTAAAGGGGCTTACAGAATTAAATACAGGAGCAAGGGTAACTGGCAGCTGATATCTGGCATCCCAGCTGAGGGGAGCGTAGTGATTAGTAGGGGCAGTGGTGAAGTGGAGAACATTTGTACTAAGTGAAGATGGCCCACAACTGTGCATCCGGGCCAGTTGTTGTCGTATGTTTCAGGATGGCTTGATACCAACATTTTTAAAGGGAAGAGTAAAGTCTGATTGTCCTGTGTTCTTTCCCCTTTGTAAAGGTTGGCAACTGATTGACATTTAAAAACTGCTGTATTTTTGGGTTTCACAGAGTAGGCTATCAGTTTGCCGTGTTTGCTCTGGGTCAATTTAGATTACTCAACAATGAAGGTAAATAGTTAATTTAGACCTTGTAAGACCTTGTGACCATAGCAATCATTTTCCCAGTCCTCTGCTTTCACAGACAAGGGAGTAGCTTTGGGCAAAGTTACATGGCCTGTTAGTGACAGTACTTTTAATTTTTATGGAAATGAGCTTTACTTTTACACATTCTTTCATCTGGGGAGTTACATGGTTTAACATACTCATTTTTTAACAATTCACCATGCATTTAAAACATGAGCCTAGTGATTGTTAGAACAAAGGAGGGAAATACACTGAAATTTGAACAGTGGTTATGGTTATTTTTATTTTCTTATTTATGCTTTTTATGTACTCTCTTGCCTATTTAATGTACTCTGCTCATTAATGTACTTTGCCTAATGTGCTTCTACAGTGAATATTTATTGCTTTTATTATCAGAAAAAGCAATAAATACTATTAAAAAAAGAATTCATCACGGAAATACCTAGATATGTGATAATATAATGATTGATTAGTTTCATGGCTCCCAAGATTGTTGCCCGTAACGTGGTGATTCATTTCATTTGCTCCATGAAAATGATAATGTGTCTTATTTTGCACTGAGGTATGTTTAGATGGGTCTTCCTTAGGTCTGCTGCGATTTCTTTGACTGAAGGGGTTTGTGACCACCACGGGGCGTGTAAGTTGCTGGTGCCACTCCTGGGCAGCTTGCCTGTAAGGGAAACCGTCTGTGTTGGCAGAACCAGGGGCTTGTCCTGCTGGGATGGAGCCCACCAACTGTTGCAGCTACAGTGCCTCAGCTGTCGGGCTTTTACACTAACTGTCATTAGCCATGCAGACCTTTATGGCTCAAACCAGGCCACATCTGTTGTGAGTCCTGTGACCTTCAAAACCCACACCAGGAAGAAATGCAAAACACATTTTTATCTCCAGGCTTTCTGCAAACGCATCATTTTAGAGGGCTTATTTAAGAATGTTTTTCTAAACTTATAAAAGATTTTCATTTTTCTTGTCTTCCATTAACAGCGGAGTTTCATTGTTAATGATTTGAGCAAATTAGTGTTGCTCAGAAAGTGGTTTATTAACTACTTGCATCTGATCACAGGAGTTTGTTAAAAATATTCTTCTCCAGCCTTGCAGTAGGCCAGTGGAATCATGATCTGAGGGGCGTGTTCGTCCATCTACATTTTAAACCAGTGACTTGGGCATTTAGGGCTATGTGTCCTAAGGGACACTCTCTTTTAGAGAGGTAGGCGTGAAGTTAGAAAGGTGACTCTAAGATGAGTGGTCGTGTGGTGAATTGGGCACCCCCAGGAGTGTCTAGACTTCTTAGAAAGTTTGCTTTTGTTCACTTATCACATTATTGATAGAGGGAGAGTAAACTTTAGGGAAAGGGGTTCCAAAGTCATGTTACTTGCACAGTGTTTGTGGCCATTGAAAGATTGGGAACTGGATTTCTAGGTTACAACATTGATTCTTTTGGTTATGCTTTTCAGAAATAGTAATGACTATAATGAAATTGTCCTATTTTCTGTATTTGCTGTGGGCCCCTTTAACTCAGTTCCCTGTGAAAACCTGCCGAACACTGTTCTACTGTTTCTGCATTATTCAATGCCAAGCCAAGGTGTTAGGCTTCCTGATGGATTTATGAGCCTCACATTTCCATTGCTAAAGTAGTGAATAGACCAAGGAACGATTTGGCTCCATAAAAATACTTTTTACCCCCATTGAGTTAGCAGTCTCTTGAATAGAAAAAAGGAAAAGAGAACAAGTAGAGTTCCCTTAAATTGTGGGGATGGGATAGGCAGAGAATTGAAAGACAGAGGGTTTGACTAGTTTTGTTCTTGGGGGCAGGAACATTAGTAGGAAGTATGCCATGAAGGAGACACAGAAGCTCACTTTCTTTTTCTTTTTTTTTTTTTTTTGAGACGGAGTCTTGCTCTGTTGCTAGGCTGGAGTGCAGTGGCACAATCTCGGCTCACTGCAACCTCCGCCTCCCGGGTTCAAGCGATTCCCCTGCCTCAGCCTCCCGAGTAGCTGAGACTACAGGTGCGCACCACCATGCCCAGCTAATTTTTTGTATTTTAGTAGAGACAGGGTTTCACCATGTTGGCCAGAATGGTCTCAATCTCCTGACCTCGTGATCTGCCCACCTCGGCCTCCCAAAGTGCTGGGATTACAGGCGTGAGCCACTGTGGCTGGTCAGAAGCTCCCTTTCACAGTGCTATGCAGGGCTTTAAAGCCCACACATGCCAGACATTCTAGATGGAGATTTCTTTTTCCCATTTATTTTTCCAGCTTTTTCTGTAGTTCTCCACTGTCCAGTAGGAATGGAACGTGAACTGCATAGGTACTTTTTTTTTGAGACAGTCTGGCCCTGTCACCCAGGCTAGAGTGCAGTGGTGCGATCTTGGCTCTATGCAACCTTCACCTCCCAGGTTCAAGTGATTCTCCTACTTTAGCCACCTGAATAACTGGTATTAGAGGCACCTACTATCATGTCCGGCTAATTTTTGTATTTTCAGTAGAGATGGGGGATTTCACCGTGTTGGCCAGGCTGGTCTTGAACTCTTGACCTCAAGTGATCCACTTGCCTTGGCCTCCCAAAGTTCTGGGATTACAGTGGTGAGCCACTGCGCCTGACCCACATAGGTACTTTTAAGTTTTGTAGCAGCTACCATAAAAAGTAAAAAGAAACAGGTGAAATTAATTAGAATAATTTATATAACCTACTATATCTAAAATGTCATTTTGACATGTAATCAGAATTTTTAAAATGTTGATGAGCTATTTTGCCTTTTTGTTTCTTACTAAGCATTTGAAATCCTGTATTAGCAGGCTGGGTGCAGTGGCTCAGGCCTGTAATCCCAGCACTTTGGGAGGCCGAGGCGGGCGGATCACGAGGTCAGGAGATCGAGACCATCCTGGCTAACACGGTGAAACCTCATCTCTACTAAAAATACAAAAAATTAGCCGGGCATGGTGGCGGGCACCTGTAGTCCCAGCTACTTGGTAGCCTGAGGCAGGAGAATGGCGTGAACCCAGGAGGCGGAGCTTGCAGTGAGCCGAGATCACGCCACTGCACTCCAGCCTGGGTGACAGAGCGAGACTCCGTTTCAAAAAAAAAAAAAAGGAATCTTGCATTAGCTAGGGGCGACTGTGTCGGACAGCACAATTGGGAAGGGTGCTTCTTATCCCCACTGCTCAGTTAAAATGTGAACATATGCCTGCGTGGAACATTCCCTTTTTTTGTTTTAAAGAAAGTGAATTGTTTTCTCAGCAGTTAGTTGGTGTTAGCATAATGCCTTCCTGTGTAGGCTGCAGTGTTAGAATTCTCTTTACAAGCCTTGTAATAATTTTCAGAATGATCACTTTTATTATAGTATTTTTAGTGCCACTAGAGGGTTTTTACAGTGTGAAATCTCTTAAAAGGACAGTCAAAAACATACTGTGTTTCTTGTGGGACACAGGGTTGGGCATTTAAGTAGCTAGTAGTGTTCTTGAGACAGATACTATGAAATTAGAATTGTCCAGGAGAAACCCAGGTCAAAGGTCACTTTGTGTCAGTTCAAACATGTACTATATTGGTATTTCATGTTTGGGTCTTTATACTTTGTATATTTTGTGAAATAACTAAATCTACATGATTCATTTCTATGTTGTAGCCCCTCACACTTAATTAGGGGGTCCCAGTGGAGCTTCCTTTCCCTTTATCTGTTTAGAGCGTCTGGGTGTGTATTCATTTCTCTGTCGTGTACCATGTGACTTTGGCAAGGTCCTTAGATTGCCTGGTTTTTAAAATGGGAATAATGAGAGCATTTATCCCAGAAAGCTCTGGTGAGGGTTCACATGAGATATTTCAGTTGAATAGATCAGCACAGTGCCTCCTGGTACATGGTAAGTGCTAAAGAAGCATTACCTATCACCAGCACCATTACTCATTTTCTTTGTGAATTTTAGCAACTAAAGCAGAGCAGGACAAATTTTAGGAATGGATGTATTTCTTTGACATTGAGATGGAGCTTTAAAAAGCATTCCTTACTTCTTCCCAAAACAGAAATTAAAAATCTTTGTTTCTGCCACAATGTCTTTAGTCTCATTTCCCTGTTCCCTCCGCTGTTTCATCCTGGGATTGATCATCTCTTCACTTTTGTTTTGTTTGATTTTATTTTGAGACGAAGTCTTGCTCTGTACCCAGGCTGGAATGCGGTGGTGTAATCTCGGCTCACTGCAACCTTTGCCTCCCAGGCTCAAGCGATCCTCCCACCTCGGCCTCCCAAGTAGCTGGGATTACAGGTGCACATCACCATACCTGGCTAATTTTTGTATTTTTTGTAGAGATGGGTCTTACCATGTTTCCCAAACTGAGCTCAAGCGATCCGCCTGCCTCAGCCTCCCAAAGTATTGCGATTACAGGCATGAGCCACCACACCCAACCAACATCTGTTCACTTTGGGTAAATTATTTTAATAAGAACTCTGATTAGAGCATGACTATTAAAGAGAAACTTCCTAAATGCATTTTACAAAGTGCTTTTTCTCTTTCTCGCTTTTTCTGAAACACTGGTTCTTGAATAAACCTCAGATACCATGTATGATTTCTGAAATACCTAAAATCTGCAGACTTTTTTTCTCTTCTACTTTTTGGTTCCATTATGTGAAATATCAAAGAATAGATTAACCAGAATATGAATGGACAGGCATGCAAGAAAAACTGGAGGTTTCCACTTGCTCCTAATACCATCTATTTCTCACCTTTTCACTTAATACTCACTTACTGATTATGCAGAGGTGATATTTAAGAGCAAATCCGTTTAATAAACCTTTGTAAGTAATATTTAAAGGAGTGTTTATTTTTCAGAATTCACCCAGGATTTCTGTGATCTGCGGTTCTTTGGCTTTGGCACCCGGTTGTCCCAATTTGTTCCAGGGTATTTTACTGCATATGCGATGTCTTTCTCGTTTGCTGTCTATAAATCAAAGGAACAGTTCGTTTCATTCAATTTTGCCTGATAGGGAAGCCCCCAAAGATACAAAATTCCTCTTCAACTTTAGTGTATTTATTAAAAATAAAAAAGGAAATTGTCTTTTTATTCTCTGTCCTATCCCAAGTTTGATTGACTGTATTGCAGAGTCATAAAAGGATTTAAATTCAGAGTTGAAAAGTCTCCTTGAAATTGATTTCACCCATCTTCTTGTATACAAATAGATATTGAGAGGGGTGGAAAAATACTGAACCGAAATTTTCAATTTTGAATGTGAGCTTTCCAAAGTCATGAAGCGGCTTTTCCGTCTGACGCTTCAGATGGATCTTATAGCATAATTGGTCAGAGCCAGAGGAGGTTTTTGAAAAAGCATAGCCAAAAAAGAGAAGGGAAACAAACCCTACTTTTTTAATAGCTGCAGTTTCTTCATCAGGAAAAGACTTTGGTTGAATAGCTCTTCTTCCCAAAAAGGCAAAACATTTTCCCCCATATAATTAATTTAAGAAATTGCTTTTAGAGCTATTTAAACAGACCTAGAGATAAGTACTTTAGCCATCTTGATGTGCTCTAGTGAAAATTTTTTTGTGGTTAGAATTTTTTTAATTAAATCACTTTATTTAAGATTGTAATAGCCCTTTTAAATTATTTTCCTTGAGACTCGTATTGTGTTATTTCAAGTTAATAACTCCTCTTCAAGCAAAGCAAAATGCAAGATATTTCTTCTGATGATTTCTTTCTGCAATTGAAGAGAACAAAGCCAGCCTCATTCTTGCTGGAAAAGAAGCAAATCTAACACCTAATAAAAATGGAGATAACAAAAACGAACCTGTAGCCCTGGGATATTCTGACTAGCAACATTAAAGTGGTTGCCTGGGCAATACTAACCCCAATTCCTTGAGTTTTTTTTTTTTTTTCTTTGAAATGCCAGGGACAGGCCTGCATTGATTGAATCAAACAAAGCTGATGAGAGGCCTGTGTTTGAGGGGGAAGAAATGTTCCTAGAGACTTGGAGTGAGGAAGAGAGCAGTATATTTGGTATTTTTCTACCCAAAGCATATTTGTCCCTGAATACACATGCATGATTATAGAGCCATCCTGAACAGGTGCTAAAGACAAAGTCTTTCTCATTGTGCAGAGACAACTTAGCATAGATTTAATTTATTAATTAGCCTTTACTTAGATGTGCTCACACCGACTTATGGAAAAGTTCTTTTTAGAATTGTTTTGGGAGGCAGAGTTGAGGTTGAAGCCATGCTCACATCCATGTTTAAAACAATGATTTTTTTTTTTTTTTTTTTTTTTTTTTTGAGACGGAGTCTCGCTCTGTTGCCCAGGCTGGAGCGCAGTGGCGCGATCTCAGCTCTCTGCAACCTCTGCCTCCTGGGTTCAAGTGATTCTCCTGCCTCAGACTCCTGAGTAGCTGGGACTACAGGTGCATGCCACCACGCCTGGCTAATTTTTTTATTTTAGTAGAGATGGGGTTTCACCGTGTTACCCAGGCTGGTCTCAAACTCCTGAGCTCAGGCAATCCATCTGCCTGGGCCTCCCAAAGTGCTAGGATTACAGGCGTGACCCACCATGCCCGGCCATTTTTTTTTTGTTTTTTATTTTTTAATCATCACTAACGTAAGTTTCCTCTGAAATCCATAGTAGAGCCTTCTGCACCTCTACAAGTATCATCCAGGCAGGAAGTTTTTTTTCTTGTATGATATAAAGGGTGTAGTTTTATGTACTATATAGCTAAGGGAAAATTTAGTAATAATGTGTATTCTTTCTTTTCCTTATTTTCTCTGTGAATACTTGTATTTGGCTTGATTCTCATTAACTGTTATCTTTTTTTTTTTTCCCACTAATCTGTCTAAGCAGTTCATTTTGTGAACAATCCTAATTCAGATGAAGAAGGGCAAAGGTGAAGTTTGTAAAAATAATATGAAAAGAAATCTAAAAACATGTTCATTAGGCATTTGGCCAAGTAAATATAAATAGATGAGTTGAATATTTGTTTTGCTTTCCAAACTTTTTCTTCCAGGGGCACTCCCAGCCCAGTCCCCTGTGCACAGGTGGAAGTACACACTTAACGATGATTCGTCTTGACTCACCCTGGGGATTGGGGTGAGGAGCTACTGCTGTCTGCTCTTGCCCACTTCCCTCCAATCCGTTCCCTGCCCAGCAGAGTCATTTTTACAAAGCATATATTGGTAAAAATGTTCTAAAATTAGATTACAGTAATGGTTTATGCAAGTCTGTAATTATACTAAAAACCATTATATCTCAATAATGCTGCTTTAAAGGAAAGCATGTATCAGACCATATTGACTGCCACATTGGTCCTTCATTGCCTTCTTAAGTTCCTTTAAGGTCCTGAAGGATCCTGACTTGGTGCATCTTCAGCTTCCCACTTCTCCCCAACACCAGCTCATCAAGATTCACCAGGGAGGCCTCCTCATGCCACCCTTTCTCCTGCCTCAGCATCCTTGTATGTGCTGTTCTCCTGTCTTTGAACCCTATCATCTCTCCCTGTCAATGCCCTCAACTAAAATGATGTTTCTTTTCTCCAAATGATGTTTCTTTCCCCGCCTCCTCTTTAAGTACATTCTTTCCCCGCTTGTATTCTCTGTGGCTGTATCATGTGTGTTTCACTTCATTTTCATGTTGTTCAACCAGTATACAACTTTTGCTTCATGTGTTTATTGATTGCCTTCCTCGTGGACCAGAAGCTCCAAGAGGGCAGGAACGGTGTAGAGTGTACACTGTTGAATGCCATGGCAGCATCCTGTCATGGAGAGACCATGAAAACTTGACCTAAATCTTACCAAACTCTCTAGAGATTATCTTTTTGATAAGCAGGAGTTAGGAGCTACTTAAGCAGATGGTGAGTGTTGGAGGTGGAGTAGATAGTTTGCTGACCAGAAGCACAAAGCTTGGGGAATAGACGGCGATGGGCTATTGAGTGGCTGACCAGCCAGGGTTCAAGTGGTTTCTTCAACCTGGCTCTGGAAGTCAGAGGTCTTTGGGTTTACTTGGGGGACAGTTTTGGAATCAAGTCCACCCCCTTCATGATACGGTGTTTTAAGCAAAGGGGTGTCATGGTTGGAGTGTCCCCTGTATTTGATCCCCAGACGCAGGCCCTAGGGCTTGTGCATTCAGGGTGTTTTCTACCATCTATCATGTTTGGGGATTATCTTGATGGATATTTTTGTTATTGTGAAGCTTACTCATTTCTAAGTTCTGGAATTATTAATCACCTGCTCGCTCCTGGTACATTTTGCTAGAAGTTGTGGATATGCTGAGTCTTTCTTTCCTTTTCTTTCTTTCTTTCTTTCTTTCTTTCTTTCTTTCTTTCTTTCTTTCTTTCTTTCTCCTTCCTTCCTTCCTTCCTTCCTTCCTTCCTTCCTTCCTTCCTTCTCTTCTCTTCTCTTCTCTTCTCTTCTCTTCTCTTTCTTTTCTTTCTTTTCTTTCTTTCCTGGAACATTTTGCTAGAAGTTGTGGATATGCTGAGGTTCTTTCTTTTCTTTTCTTTTCTTTTCTTTTCTTTCTTTCTTTCTTTCTTTCTTTCTTTCTTTCTTTCTTTCTTTCTTTCTTTCTTTCTTTCTTTCCTTCCTTCCTTCCTTCCTTCCTTCCTTTCTCTTTTTTTCTTTCTTTTTCTTTTCTTTTTTTTTTTTTTTGACGGAGTCTTGCTCTGTCGCCCAGGCTGGAGTGCAGTGGCACGATCTCGGCTCACTGCAAGCTCCGCCTCCCAGGTTCATGCCATTCTTCTGCCTCAGCCTCCTGAGTAGCTGGGACTACAGGCGCCCGCCACTGCACCCGGCTAATTTTGTTTGTATTTTTAGTAGAGATGGGGTTTCACCGTAGTCTCGATCTCCTGACCTCGTGATCCACCCGCCTCGGCCTCCCAAAGTGCTGGGATTACAGGCGTGAGCCACCATGCCCGGCCTATGCTGAGGTTTTAAAATGGGTACCCAACCACATTTAAATAGGGCTTCTTTGTCCATTTCTATAAAAAAAAACCTATTTCATTCAATATTTCACATGGAATGTGTATGTAAAAATGACTCAACTATATAAAAGGCCTTTGTTATGAAGCTTATTTCTCATGGATAAAAATATGTTAGGCAGTCACAGTTACACATTTTAAATGAAAGATAACACGAATCAAGATAATTTATTAATCAACATGTCACTTTCTTATTTGCTTCCTTAACTCAAGTTGTAACTTAATGCTTACTTCTAAGTTTTTATTTTATTTTTGAGACAAGGTCTTGCCCTGTTGCCCAGGCTGGAGTGCAGTGGTGCCATCACGGCTCATGGCAACCTCAGACTCTTGGGCACAAGTGATCCTCCCGTCTCAGCCTCCTGAATAGCTGGAACCACCTTGCCTGGCTGATTTTTATTTTTATTTTTGTAGAGATGGGGTCTTGCTTTGTTGCTTTTTTTTTGTTTTTTTTGTTTGTTTGTTTTTTTTGTTTTGTAGAGATGGGGTCTTGCTTTGTTGCTTAGACTGGTCACAAACTCCTGCGCTCAAGCTCTTCTCCCTGCTTGGCCTTCCAAAGTGATGGGACTTGGCCTATTTGAAAAAAAAAAAAATTTTTTTTAAGGCTAGTCAAGTGAAGCAGTGGGAGTGGAGAAAGAACAAAGAAATCTGTTCCTGGTTGTGATCAATTTGATACATATTTCTGCTTGGCTTGGAAGTGACTTTCTTATTTATAGACAATAACCAAAGTTTGTGTAGTTGTAATTGGAAGTTAGAAAAATCACTCTACATTTTACTGTTAATAATATTGGGAACATGATTTTATCTTAGACAATTGCCAATAGTGGTGGAAAGACTAACCTAGACAACTTCTTTCTTTTGGAATTGTTACATTTTTAGTTTTATGAGGCTCATGTAGAAATTTTTCACTTGTGATGTTTGTTTACCTTCGAGCAAGTGGAGTAGCTATTCATATTAACTCACAGATATTTTTATGATGCCTTAAATACAATTTTGTGACGTATAGTTGTAGTATAGTGTCAGTTATAGAGGATTGAGAGTAATATCTGGTTCAGACCTACGTGTTCTTGTGTAAGTAACAAAGCTTTTCTGAATAATTGTACCTAAGCTACAGGACTATTGGAAGAATTACATGAGCCTGTGTATTGATGGTAATTTTAATGATGCCTTCCTCATAGGCAATAATTGACTTGACTTAGTAAATAACTTATGATTGGGCCGGGCCATGGGTGCAAACACAGATGGCCACAGGGACTCTCTAAGAAATACAAATGAACAAATGGGACTGGGTGGAGAAGGCAGCTAGCTGGATGTTCATGACTCTTCTCTAAAGAGCTACTTGCTATTCACATAGCATATTGTTGCCATTTAGGAATATGACCCACTTCTCGCATTTTAAAAAAATGAAAATACAGATATTGGTGTTCCCTCCTGGGGTTTTCCACACTGGCAACTAATGAAATACACATACACCCATGCATACATGTACAGTGGGTGAAACAGAAGTTCAGATGGGTGGCCGTGTTCAGCATGGTGGCCACCAGCATGCAGTCTCGCTGCTGTTTGCCATTTCTGTTGGCCATTAAAGATTTAAAGAGATGCCACGATTGTCAAATGGAAAGTACAGGTCTGTGGCATTTGATATTACGCCAACGTTGTCTGTCACTAATCTTCATTTTCCTGGTAATATTATAGGATCAGGAGATTTGATTCCTTGAGAATCAAACAGTAGTAAAATGGCCTGAAAGAGTAGTCGTTTTATTTCCGTCTGATATTTGATGCCGTGAGCCCAAATTTTTTTAGGAAGGTGCCTCTGAGAAAGAGGGAACTATGGTATTTTTCAGATTTTCATCACAAATGTATAATGAGCTCCATTATAAATCAGTTTTATAAGTGTATCTTTTCTGAGATCTGTTGGAAGGTGTGTATTTTTTAATTTCTGAAGTTTTAAAACTGACAGAGTTAATGGCAGAGGAATGACTCCAATGTTTTGTCCCTTTTAGCCCTTATTTATTTTTATTAGATTCTGCCCTTTGTAACTGACATTATTTAAGAGTAAAATGATAGAGGACTTCAGTATCTTGTTCTCTGCCTGGCTTAGCTCATTTTTACAATGCTTTTTTTTTCTGTTTCTTTTCCCCTCTAGGATACGACATTGCTGTGTGATTCCTCTTTCCCTTGAATTGCCTCTGAGTTTTAGTACTTTATTTTACTTAAAAAACATCATGGCTCTATATTAGGTCTCTTTATTCCTGTAAGGTGATGAAAAAAACTTTTTATAGTTGAAACAATAAGTATATTTAAATATGATAAAATAGGTAATCTACTGTAATATAATCTATTGTATCTGAAGTTAGCTCAGTATCACAAACAACTAGAAGGACCATTTATAACGCAGTGGTTACAAAGGAACACACTTTTTGATTCTACTTTTTGGGACACTCACCGAGCACATTTTACTACAACTGATTGAAATACAGGCACAAAGGAAATGAGAGGTTGATCAGAATATTTAATTACTTTTAACTATAATTTGATACTTTTGCCCATTGTAGGCATAAAAAAAGATTTATTCATTTTATTGTGTGGGATTTAATGTTCTTAAATGCTCTTTAAAATTTAGAGAAAATTGTGCTCGATGGAGATTTCACCATCCTTGAGGGATCTTTAATTTGTTTGTTATATGTGCCGTTAAAATAGATATAAACAACCTACTTAACTGCTTTTCTGCCTTCTGGATATCTTCGTTCTAGATTTGAAAATGTGAGTGCCTGTTGATTGTTTTTAGTGGGCTTATATTTTGGCAGTATATCTGGGAGAAGAACTAGGACTCCGTATATGAGAACCACCCACCCATCGCCCTAAGTAGTTTCATTTTGGCACTGGAGAACCAGAACTTCTTTGTTCTGATGTTTCCAATTTTAGATGGAAGCTGACCTATTCTCCAGGTTTCTCCTTTGGAATGACCTAGAATTGGACATACAGTTAATGAGAAATACCCTTATGTGTTACTACACTGTTTTGCTTTGATCACAGGATGTGCAGCCATATTGTAGATGTTACTTGGGGATATTCTCATCACAGACTTACTCTGCTTTCACCTTTGCATAACCTTTGTCATATAATCACTTTTCCCTGTAGGAGATAATGACATAGCAGAGGTCACGTCGACATGGCTGGTTCAATACAGTCAGATGAACCAGTGTTGTGGACGAATGTCAGGGTTATTTTGGAATCCTTTGTGGCCATGCATCTTCTTTTCTTGGTGGACACCTCAGACTTTCATTCACATTCATATATACAAATCTATATGTAAATGGACCACCTTTGTCAAAAACAGTAAGACATTCATTGTACTCTAATTTCAATCATGCATTTGCAATCTTGTAGGAAAAATATTCCCTATGGATATATTATGTAACAACATTTATTCACATTCAATATAGACTCAGTGACCCTTTCATCTCTCTCAGAGTAAAGCTTAAGAAAAAACATCTATGTCAAGAATGCTGTTTCATGTGGTATTCAGAGGAGCCGGGCTCTTCATATGAAAAATGTTTAGCCTGCAAATTAACACAGAAGAGTTAACACAGCTTGCAAGTCTTTTTTTCCCCGCAAGTCAATATTTCTGTGAAACACTGAGAGTAAGGATTACACTGAATCCTCCCGAAGACACAGTTAAGGCAGATGGGATACACATCTGCTTTTTCATTCTGGAGCAAAAACATTTATTCTTATAAACTGTGTCCGGTGGCTCTGGGAAATTAAATAAGGCACATAGGAAACAGTTGCGTTGATATCTTCAGTAGTAGGTGACTCTTAGGATATTTTTATAGGAAGAAATTGGGACTTTGGGTCTGGAAATATTTTTATCTTTTTTTGCTTCGGGCTGGAAATGAGGTAGGTTCAGTAGAAGTTCTGAGAAGAGATAGAGTTTATGGAAACTCCCTGATGAAAATACCTGTCACTCATTTAGCTCTCTGCCTAGCAACCAACTTGACTTAAGATTCCTCCTGCTGAGTGAGATGTAAGCATCATTGGCTAGTCAATGCTATTGGTTTTGAAATCTCCACTCTTATCTTGTCAAAATTGAGAGACTCAAATTTTCCTGTATGATGGGAGTCACTGTATTCTTTCTTTCTAAGCCCATTTCATTATTACACTATTCGGACTACTTAAATTTGATATTCCTGATGCTCAGGTTTGTCAGGCCATGGGTGTCTGTGTGTGTGTGTGTGTTGGTTAAAATGTCATTAGAGATGACCTCTTTGAGGAGGAGAATGCAGCAATGTACAGCATATACTGCTGGGCTTCCCTGTGTCTTACATAACTGATATTCCAATTTCTCGCTGTGCTATAACATGACTAGAAGTCCTCCTAAGCTTTTCACTGGAAAACGACTTCCCCTCCATAAACCATAGTGGGCTTGGTGCTGTAGCACTTGGTAGAATGTATGTTTGCATAACACCACGTCCTCCCTCTTGTTATTCACATGATAACCATAGGCAGATTTACACTTACTGTCTATTCTGAAGAGTGAAACTACATATTTTCATAAGCATGCTCCATTTTTAATTGTGTAATTAAGTTGCTGACATAAGCAAGTATGCAATTTCACATTAAGGTGAGGATCCGTAAAGGCATTCATTTGCATAATTTAATTTTCTGCACAGAAGATATTGAAAATCAATAGCATGGTTCATAGCCATACCATATCATTGCCACACCGCCTTTGGTTGTCTGTCTGAGCTTAGAAGAGTACAAAGAGTATTAAAATTGATTGAATTTTGGTGTGCTGACTCTGTGTCTTTAGTTGGGAACCACAGACTGTTTCTATTTGCAGATGACTGCTCCTTGCCAATAAAATATTAAGTTGCTTAATATACTCTATATATACTTTCTGACTGCTGTTCAAATAATAGTTTTAAAAGTTGGTTTTTTTAAAAAATCACAGCATTGTCGATTAAAATGCATTTGAGGAGAGGACCTAAAATGTTGTCTTATTTTAAATTATGCGAGTGCCAGTAATAATGATAATTAGTCCTCAGACGCTTTTGTTGTGCGAACATCATAGAGTGTACTTAACAAACTTAGATGGAATAGCCAGCCCACTACACACCTAGACCATATGGTGTAGCCTAATGCTGCTAGGCTACAAAGCTGTACAACATGTTATCGTCCTGGATACTGTAGGTAATTGTAGCACAATGGTAAGTATCTGTGTATCTAAACATATCTGAACACATAAAAGGTACAGTAAAAAATACCTTATTATAATCTCATGGGACCAGCATCATATATGCAGTTTTTCATTGAAATTTTATCATGTGGCACATTACTTGATTGTGCTTTTACAGATAGGGGAAGGGGAGAGGTCACACATTATTGACAGAGATGGAATAAAAGGGAAAACTAAATATAGTCACCTTTAGTCAGTAGTTTATCTAGTTACAAAATAAAATATGGTGCGAAGGTTAAAAGTCCTGCCCTGTTCATTTCTGAACAGTAGCCTCACTAAAGAATTGCTTATTGGTCACTCAGGGCCGTTTTCTTTTTGCTTCATGTATTAAGTGCTTGCTGTTTCTGATAGGTGGGCAGTGGCTAGAGAGTCAGTGAGGTTCTGGGTGGTGTTTTTGCCTGTGGCTTATGTAAACAGGCACATAACATGCATAGATACACACACATCTTCTTACCATCACTACCCTCTAGAACACAGAAAGCATCAGCTTTTTGATCTTTCATGTGTTCATTCATTCCCTCACTCTTTTTTTTTTTTTTTTTTTTTTTTGAGACGGAGTCTCCCTGTGTCGCCAGGCTGGAGTGCAGTGGCGCGATCTCGGCTCACTGCAAGCTCCGCCTCCTGGGTTCAAGCGATTCTCCTGCCTCAGCCTCCCGAGTAGCTGGGACTACAGCATGCCACCATGCCCGGCTAATTTTTGTATTTTTAGTGGAGACGAGGTTTCACCATGTTGGCCAGGATGGTCTCGATCTCTTTACCTCATGATCCGCCCACCTTGGCCTCCCAAAGTGCTGGTATTACAGGCGTGAGCCTCGCACCTGGCTGCCATTCGCTCACTGTTGATGAACACATACCATGCGCTAATTTTCATTGTGAGTGGTAGGTTGACAGCAGTAGTTCAGGAATATACCTGTGCCCTATTTCCAGGGAGCTTAGAGCCCTTCATACGCCATGCAGCATGCCCTTTAGAAGCCAGTTTTCCTGCCCATTCTGACCTTGCTGTGGAAAACCCACATTGTACCTCAATACTTGGGTAGTGTGAGGAAGATGAGATTAACCTACCTTCTTGGGATGGCCCTGTCCCTTCTGTTACCTCTTGTCGTATGTAGCAGAACCGTACCTTTTACTTCTGTCTTAAGTGAATTACCTTTAGACAGGCAGTCCTGTTGCTCAAGTCCAGTTCCTTATACCACATTGTGGTGTATATGTGGGTCTGGGGTGAAGTCCAAGGCATACGGTTGGTTGGTTTGTTTTAAAGTAGCCCAGGGTTAAGAGAGCTCTAGTACAACAATGGCCTTTTATGGATGGAGAAATTCATGACCAGGATTTCAAGTAATGGTTTAAAGCACACGATGGGTGTCATTTGAGGATCTTCTTTGGTACAAAAGACAGAAAAATGTGCTTTAGCAGGTAAAACTGGTTCCAGTAAAAATAGACCCTCAGAGAGGGCTAGCTTCAAATCAGCTTTGTCCAAAGTTTAAATATTTTATTTTATTTAACTTTCTTTTTTTTTTTTT